>NW_026016663.1:0-21142 GCF_020379485.1 Brassica napus | reverse complement strand
ATCACCTGATTTGAAAAGTGGGATACACTTTTCATCCCAACTCCTATGAGATTTATTCAACTTCCTGGTGATTCTCCACCACTTATCTGTATCCAAATCAAGCTTCTTACAAAGTGATTCATCCTGGTTGATTGGAACGACGACGAAGCTGTGCTATTCCCAAACTGGGAAGGAAACTGGAATCACCTGATTGAAAGTGGGGATAATTTCTTCATGCCAACTCCTATGAGATTTATTTCAAATTCCTTGGTTCTCCACCACTTATGTATCCAAATCAAGCTTCACAAAAGAGATCATCCTGGTTGATTGGACGCGAAGAAGAAGCTGTGCTATTCCCAAAGGGGGAGGAAACTGGAATCACCTGATTTGAAAGTGGGATAACTTCTTCATCCAACTCCTATGAGATTTATTCAACTTCCTGGTGATTCTCCACCACTTTATGTATCCAAATCAAGTTCTTACAAAGTGATTCATCCTGGTTTGATTGGAACGACGAAAAAAGCTGTGCTATTCCCAAACTGGAAAACTGGAATCACCTGATTTGAAAGGGGATAACTTCTTCATGCCAACTCCTATGAGATTTTATTCAACTTCCTGGTGATTCTCCACCACTTTATGTATCCAAATCCAGCTTTTACAAATGATTCATCCTGGTTTGATTGGAACGACGAAGAAGCTGTGCTATTCCCAAACTGGGAAACTGGACTTCACCTGATTTGAAAGTGGGATAACTTCTTCATCCCAACTCCTATGAGATTTATTCAACTTCCTGGTGATTCTCCACCACTTTATGTATCCAATCAAGATTCTTCAAAGTGATTCATCCTGTTTGATTGGAACGACGAAGAAGCTGTGCTATTCCCAAACGGGAAACTGGAATCACCTGATTGAAAGTGGGATAACTTCTTCATCCCAACTCCTATGAGATTTATTCAACTTCCTGGTGATTCTCCACCACTTTATGTATCCAAATCAAGCTTCTTACAAAGTGATTCATCCTGGTTTGATTGGACGACGAAGAAGCTGTGCTTTCCCAAACTGGGAAACTGGAATCACCTGATTTGAAAGTGGGATAACTTCTTCATGCCAACTCCTATGAGATTTATTCAACTTCCTGGTGATTCTCCACCACTTTATGTATCCAAATCAAGCTTCTTACAAAGTGATTCATCCTGGTTTGATTGGAACGACGAAAAGAAGCTGTGCTATTCCCAAACTGGGAAACTGGAATCACCTGATTTGAAAGTGGGATAACTTTCTTCATGCCAACTCCTATGAGATTTATTCAACTTCCTGGTGATTCTCCACCACTTTATGTATCCAAATCAAGCTTCTTACAAAGGATTCATCCTGGTTTGATGGAACGACGAAGAAGCTGTGCTATTCCCAAACTGGGAAACTGGACTCACCTGATTTGAAAGTGGGATAACTTCTTCATGCCAACTCCTATGAGATTTATTCAACTTCTTGGTGATTCCCCACCACTTTATGTATCCAAATCAAGCTTCTACAAAGAGATTCATCTGGTTTGTTTGGAACGAAGAAGAAGCTGTGCTATTCCCAAACTGGGAAACTGGAATCACCTGATTTGAAAGTGGGATAACTTCTTCATGCCAAACTCCTATGAGATTTATTCAACTTCCTGGTGATTCTCCACCACTTTAGTATCCAAATCAAGCTTCTTACAAAGAGATTCATCCTGGTTGATTGGAACGACGAAGAAGAAGCTGTGCTATTCCCAAACGGGGAAACTGGACTCACCTGATTTGAAAGTGGGATAATTTCTTCATCCCAACTCTATGAGATTTATTCAACTTCCTGGTGATTCTCCACCACTTTATGTATCCAATCAAGCTTCTTACAAAGAGATTCATCCTGGTTTGATTGGAACGACGAAGAAGCTGTGCTATTCCCAAACTGGGAAACTGGAATCACCTGATTTGAAAGTGGGATAATTTCTTCATCCCAACTCCTATGAGATTTATTCAACTTCCTGGTGATTCTCCACCACTTTATGTATCCAAATCAAGCTTCTCACAAAGTGATTCATCCTGGTTTGATTGGAACGACGAAGAAGCTGTGCTATTCCCAAACTGGGAAACTGGAATCACCTGATTTGAAAGTGGGATAACTTCTTCATGCCAACTCCTATGAGATTTATTCAACTTCCTGGTGATTCTCCACCACTTTATGTATCCAAATCAAGCTTCTCACAAAGTGATTCATCCTGGTTTGATTGGACGACGAAGAAGCTGTGCTATTCCCAAACTGGGAAACTGGAATCACTGATTTGAAAGTGGGATAACTTCTTTATGCCAACTCCTATGAGATTTATTCAACTTCCTGGTGATTCTCCACCACTTTATGTATCCAAATCAAGCTTCTTACAAAGTGATTCATCCTGGTTTGATTGGAACGACGAAGAAGCTGTGCTATTCCCAAACTGGGAAACTGGAATCACCTGATTTGAAAGTGGGATAACTTCTTCATGCCAACTCCTATGAGATTTATTCAACTTCCTGGTGATTCTCCACCACTTTATGTATCCAAATCAAGCTTCTTACAAAGTGATTCATCCTGGTTTGATTGGAACGACGAAGAAGCTGTGCTATTCCCAAACTGGGAAACTGGAATCACCTGATTTGAAAGTGGGATAACTTCTTCATGCCAACTCCTATGAGATTTATTCAACTTCCTGGTGATTCTCCACCACTTTATGTATCCAAATCAAGCTTCTTACAAAGTGATTCATCCTGGTTTGATTGGAACGACGAAGAAGCTGTGCTATTCCCAAACTGGGAAACTGGAATCACCTGATTTGAAAGTGGGATAACTTCTTCATGCCAACTCCTATGAGATTTATTCAACTTCCTGGTGATTCTCCACCACTTTATGTATCCAAATCAAGCTTCTTACAAAGTGATTCATCCTGGTTTGATTGGAACGACGAAGAAGCTGTGCTATTCCCAAACTGGGAAACTGGAATCACCTGATTTGAAAGTGGGATAACTTCTTCATGCCAACTCCTATGAGATTTATTCAACTTCCTGGTGATTCTCCACCACTTTATGTATCCAAATCAAGCTTCTTACAAAGTGATTCATCCTGGTTTGATTGGAACGACGAAGAAGCTGTGCTATTCCCAAACTGGGAAACTGGAATCACCTGATTTGAAAGTGGGATAACTTCTTCATGCCAACTCCTATGAGATTTATTCAACTTCCTGGTGATTTCCCACCACTTTATGTATCCAAATCAAGCTTCTTACAAAGTGATTCATCCTGGTTTGATTGGAACGACGAAGAAGCTGTGCTATTCCCAAACTGGGAAACTGGAATCACCTGATTTGAAAGTGGGATAACTTCTTCATGCCAACTCCTATGAGATTTATTCAACTTCCTGGTGATTCTCCACCACTTTATGTATCCAAATCAAGCTTCTTACAAAGTGATTCATCCTGGTTTGATTGGAACGACGAAGAAGCTGTGCTATTCCCAAACTGGGAAACTGGAATCACCTGATTTGAAAGTGGGATAACTTCTTCATCCCAACTCCTATGAGATTTATTCAACTTCCTGGTGATTCTCCACCACTTTATGTATCCAAATCAAGCTTCTTACAAAGTGATTCATCCTGGTTTGATTGGAACGACGAAGAAGCTGTGCTATTCCCAAACTGGGAAACTGGAATCACCTGATTTGAAAGTGGGATAACTTCTTCATGCCAACTCCTATGAGATTTATTCAACTTCCTGGTGATTCTCCACCACTTTATGTATCCAAATCAAGCTTCTTACAAAGAGATTCATCCTGGTTTGATTGGAACGACGAAGAAGCTGTGCTATTCCCAAACTGGGAAACTGGAATCACCTGATTTGAAAGTGGGATAACTTCTTCATCCCAACTCCTATGAGATTTATTCAACTTCCTGGTGATTCTCCACCACTTTATGTATCCAAATCAAGCTTCTTACAAGTGATTCATCCTGGTTTGATTGGAACGATGAAGAAGCTGTGCTATTCCAAACTGGGAAACTGGACTCACCTGATTTGAAAGTGGGATAACTTCTTCATGCCAACTCCTATGAGATTTATTCAACTTCCTGGTGATTCTCCACCACTTTATGTATCCAAATCAAGCTTCTTACGAAGAGATTCATCCTGGTTGTTGAGATGAGCTGAGTATATGGAGATGAAGAGATAAGGAGTTGAAGAGAAGAGGAGATGAAGTACTTAGGGAAGTTTGGGAGAGTATGGTACGGCAGGCCGTACAAGGCCGTACAAGGCCGTACCATCCAAACCTCAACCAAAACTTACCATACCTTATCCAAGTGAGACGGTAACTAAGGAGGAGTGACTTGGGTAGCTTAGGGAGAGGATCAGACCGTTGAGAGGATAAGGGAACGCGGTGCCAGGCTGGAACAGGCTGGAAAGCTGAAGCACCTTTAGTCCAAGATGCCATAAGCGTGTGAGCCATCCTGACCAATCATTCAAAAGGCGCCCTTGACTCCACACGGTTGAATAGTGCTCAGTTCCCTTCTTGTAAACCCTTGTGTCTCTCTTATAAATATGTAACCTCACTCATTAATAAGATTAAGCAAGTTTTGAGACTCTCTCTTAGTCTTTAAATCTCAATGGTTCCATATTAGACTCCTAATCTCATTTCATACTCTAATCTTCACTAAATCGTTTCTAGTCTTTCCTAAACACTCAGATTACTCTAAACATTACTAAAAATCATATGGTATCAGAGCCAGGTTAGTGAGAACCTGAGTTCGTGTTAGGCTCTTTGGAGATTCAAGATTGAAGCTTTGAAGAGTTTGGTTGGTGTTCTTGTGTTCTTGGGAGGTTCCGGGTATTGTCCGAGTTCAAAGACTAGTTTTTAGTGTGTTGCTGAAGCTGTGAGGTTGAAGACCGAGGCAGTGAGTGTTCTTACAAGTCTTTTAACTCAAGATCCAGTTTGTGAAGTCTAGAGAAGTCATCGTTCATCATGGAGAGTGGTATGAACATGAACATGAAGGTAGCGGTTTGCTTCAAGGGAACCAACTACTTGGTGTGGTCTCGGATGGTGAGAACCACGGTGGGAAGCAAAGGGCTTTGGAAGCACATCACGCCAGGAGAAGCTCCAAAGCTCATCACCCAAGGAGAAACTGAAGGAGAAGCCGCAAGCAAAGCGGAAGAGAAGTGGCATCAGGAGGACATGTTGGTGATGTCAGTGCTGCATGCTTCACTTGAGCCGGCGATTCTAGATGCATACAGTTACTGTGAATCAGCTAAAGAGCTGTGGGATACGTTGAAGAAGGTGTATGGGAATACATCAAACCTGAGCCGTGTGTTTGAGGTGAAGCAGGCTATAAACAACTTGGTACAAGAGGATATGGAGTTCACCAAGCATCTAGGGAGGTTCAGAACACTCTGGTCCGAGCTGGAGATGTTGAGGCCAAGCACTACAGATGCAGATGAGCTCAACAAAAGAAGAGAGCAAGACAAGGTCTTTGGGCTACTCCTCACCATGAATCCGGCGTACAATGGTCTTATCCAACACTTGCTTAGAGAGGACACACTACCTGATCTTGAAGAAGTGTGCGCAAGGATTCAGAAGGAACAAGGCTCTATTGGGTTGTTTGGAAAGAAAGGAGAGCTATCTCTCGTAAATCAAGCAACTCAAGAGGAGGGAGGGGAAGCTCCACAAGCACACAAGGCTGCGCATGGGAAGTATGATGAGAGGAGGTTCAATGGGAACTGTGATCACTGCAAGAAGCATGGCCACAAGAAGAGCCAATGCTGGATACTCCATCCCCATCTCAAGCCGGCAAAGTTTATGAAAGACAGAGAGGCAAGGGCTAATATCTCAGATGGAGCAAGCGCAAGTGGAGCAGGTACTAGCAAAGGGAAGGAGATAGATGGGCGTGAAGCAGGTGATGGGAGGTCTCTTGTTGCCTACACTGGAGCCCCAAGCAACCGTGGGAACTATGATCAAGAGTATCTAAGGAAATCCGACCTGGATGCTCTCATTAAGCTCTTCAAGGAGCATGGTAACAGTTTTGGATATTCCTTTGGTGCTAGGGCTATAGGGAATGATGAGAATCCAACTAGCATTGATAGGATGCATGAAAGTGTGATAGAGATAATAAACCAATCTAGAACGGACAGTTTTGCTAGGAATGATCATGCATTCAAACCATCTAGTATACTTGCTCATATTGCTAGTTCACATACCATCAAGCCTTTAGTAGTTGATTCTGGTGCATCTCATCATATGATAAGTGACACTAGTTTGATTAAAAACATTGTACCAATGAATGGAAATGTGATGATAGCTAATGGAGATAAGATACCTATTAGAGGAATAGGAAGTCTTAAACTGTTTGATAAGGAAACTAAAGCCTTTTATATGCCTGAATTTACTTCAAACTTGTTATCTGTTAAGAAATGTGCTACTGATTTGCAATGCAATGTCATATTCAGTCCTAATGATGTGAAGTTTCAGGATATTAAAAGCAGCAAGATGATTGGAAAGGGAGTTACTAAAGGAGAATTGTATTTACTTGAAGATCTTGCTCCTGTTTCTAGTTATAGCTGCTCGTTTACTTCTGTTTCTGGTTCTAGTTTAAGTAAAAATGCATTGTGGCATGCTAGATTAGGACACCCTCATAATAAGGCTTTAAAACTGATGTTGCCAGGTGTTTCCTTTGAGAATAATGAGTGTGAAGCTTGCATTTTAGGCAAGCATTGTAAGACTGTCTTTACTAAATCTACTACGGTTTATGAGAAGTGTTTTGATTTGATTCATTCTGATGTTTGGACTGCTCCTTGCTTATCTAGAGACAATCAAAAGTATTATGTAACTTTCATTGATGAAAAATCCAAATACACCTGGTTAACTTTAATTCCAACCAAAGATAGGGTACTTGATGCATTTAAGAACTTTCAATCATATGTGACTAACCATTATAATGCCAAGATAAAGATTTTCAGGTCAGATAATGGAGGAGAGTACACGGGACAAGCATTCAAGCTCCATCTATCTCAGCATGGAATACTACATCAGACAAGCTGTCCCTATACTCCACAACAGAATGGTGTGGCTGAGAGAAAGAATAGGCATCTGATGGAAGTGGCCAGGTCCATGATGTTTCAAACCAATGTACCCAAGAAGTTCTGGAGTGATGCGGTCACTACAGCTTGTTATCTCATCAACAGAACACCAACTCTGATTCTGCAAGGGTTATCACCATTTGAGGTATTGAACCGATACAAGCCCTCATTGGAACATATGAAGATCTTTGGGTGTTTGTGTTTTGTGATGGTACCGGGAGAATTAAGAAACAAGCTTGAAGCTAGAAGCTCCAAGGCAATGTTTGTTGGATACTCATCAAGTCAGAAAGGATATAAGTGCTATGATCCTAACACAAGGAGAGTGTTAGTATCTAGAGAAGTGAAGTTTGTGGAAGAAAAAGGATATTATGAGGAGCAGATTCAAGAAGATTTGAAAGATCTCACTTCAGATAGAGCTGCAACCTTGAGGATAATACTAGAAGGACTTGGTATCAATATGGATCAAGGACAGCAAGAAGTAAGAGGCACTACACCAATACCGAATCATCAGACGTCCAATCTTGAACATGAGGGGGGGAATGGAACAGAAACTCAAACTCAAAGTCATGAAGAGAGTTCTGGTTCTCATGATCAAGCTGTGGAGTCAAATGATCAACAAGAAGGAGCTGAAGCAAGTCAGCTAAGGGATGAAGGAGCTGAAGCAAGTCAGCCAAGAGAAGAAGCAAGAGAAGAAAGTACACAAGAAGATGTACAAGACATGGAGTTACCGGCACAAGAAGGGCCAGTGTTGAGAAGAAGTACAAGGCTGAGAAAGGATCCTTCCAGTTGGGTAAACACGAGAGTGTACTACAATGCTCAAGCTGTGAAGCATCCTACTCAGGCCGTGTGTTCTTTCTCTCAATATCCAGAAGCACATTGTGCATTCATGGTAAACTTAGATGAGAATCACATTCCAAGAAGCTATGAAGAGGCAATGGAGGATAAGGAATGGAAGGAATCAGTAGGAGCTGAGGCAGGAGCTATGATAAAGAATGATACATGGTTTGAAAGTGAACTACCAAAAGGGAAGAAGGCAGTATCTAGTAGATGGATCTTCACAATCAAATACAAGGCTGATGGACAGATTGAGAGGAAGAAGACTAGATTAGTAGCAAGAGGGTTCACTCAAACATATGGAGAGGATTACATTGAGACATTTGCACCAGTAGCCAAGTTACATACCATTAGAATTGTACTAAGCTTGGCGGTTAACCTTGGATGGGGATTGTGGCAAATGGATGTGAAGAATGCATTCTTACAAGGAGAACTTGAGGATGAAGTCTACATGTATCCTCCACCAGGTCTTGAACATCTAGTGAAGAGAGGGAATGTACTGAGGCTAAAGAAGGCTATCTATGGGTTGAAGCAATCACCAAGAGCATGGTACAACAAGTTGAGCACAACTCTGAACGGCCAAGGTTTTAAGAAGTCAGAATTGGACCATACTCTCTTTACCCTCACTACTCCCTCAGGTATGGTTGCTCTCCTTGTGTATGTGGATGATATCATTATCACAGGAAGTGATAAGGAAGGTATCAAAGCAACCAAGGAGTTTCTAAAGTCTATGTTTGAAATAAAAGACTTGGGAGAAATGAAATACTTTCTTGGAATTGAGATTTGTAGATCCAAGGAAGGTTTGTTCATGTCCCAAAGGAAGTATACACTTGATCTTTTGAAAGGTGCAGGTGCTTATGGAGGCAAGACAGCAAAGATGCCAATGGAGGATGGCTACAAAGTACCAAGAGAGGGGGAGATTGAAGACAGCAAGCCATTTCATGATCCTAAACTCTATAGAAAACTTGTTGGCAAATTGATTTATCTAACCATCACAAGACCTGATATATGCTTTGCTGTGAATCAGGTGAGTCAACACATGCAGCTTCCCAAGGAACATCACTGGCGTATGGTGGAGAGGCTGCTGATGTATCTAAATGGCTCGCCGGATCAAGGTGTATGGATGGGGTGCAATGGAAGCACAGAAGTGGTGGGCTATTGTGATGCTGATTGGGCAGGTGATAGAGCTGACAGAAGATCAACAACCGGCTATTGCACATTCATTGGAGGCAACTTGGTGACTTGGAAGAGTAAGAAACAGAAGGTGGTGTCATGCTCTAGTGCAGAAGCTGAGTATAGAGCTATGCTGAAGCTTACAAACGAGCTAGTTTGGATCAAGGGCATCTTGAAGCATTTGGAGATAGCACAAGACACTCCAATGACAATGCATTGTGACAACCAGGCCGCCATTCACATAGCCTCCAACTCGGTGTTCCATGAGAGAACAAAGCACATTGAGGTTGATTGCCACAAGGTGAGGCAGATGATTGTCCTAGGAGTCATCTTGCCATGTTATACTAGGAGTGAAGATCAGTTGGCTGATGTATTCACCAAGGCTGCGAGGCAAAAGACAATGGAGTCCATTCATATCAGATTGGGCCTCATTGATCTTGGGAAGAGAAGCAGCTGATCCCCTTAGTCATGAGATCTTTACTCTTTTTCCCTCATTAAGGTTTTGTCCCAATGGGTTTTCCTTAGTGAGGTTTTTAATGAGGAAGATCTCATGGCTGTCCAAGCTTAGTCTTTCACAAAGCTAAGCTTGAGGGGGAGTGTTGAGATGAGCTGAGTATATGGAGATGAAGAGATAAGGAGTTGAAGAGAAGAGGAGATGAAGTACTTAGGGAAGTTTGGGAGAGTATGGTACGGCAGGCCGTACAAGCCGTACAAGGCCGTACAAGGCCGTACAAGGCCGTACCATCCAAACCTCAACCAAAACTTACCATACCTTATCCAAGTGAGACGGTAACTAAGGAGGAGTGACTTGGGTAGCTTAGGGAGAGGATCAGACCGTTGAGAGGATAAGGGAACGCGGTGCCAGGCTGGAACAGGCTGGAAAGCTGAAGCACCTTTAGTCCAAGATGCCATAAGCGTGTGAGCCATCCTGACCAATCATTCAAAAGGCGCCCTTGACTTCACACGGTTGAAAAGTGCTCAGTTCCCTTCTTGTAAACCCTTGTGTCTCTCTTATAAATATGTAACCTCACTCATTAATAAGATTAAGCAAGTTTTGAGACTCTCTCTTAGTCTTTAAATCTCAATGGTTCCATATTAGACTCCTAATCTCATTTCATACTCTAATCTTCACTAAATCGTTTCTAGTCTTTCCTAAACACTCAGATTACTCTAAACATTACTAAAAATCATACTGGTTTGATTGGAACGACGAAGAAGCTGTGCTATTCCCAAACGGGGAAACTGGACTCACCTGATTTGAAAGTGGGATAACTTCTTCATCCCAACTCCTATGAGATTTATTCAACTTCCTGGTGATTCTCCACCACTTTATGTATCCAAATCAAGCTTCTTACAAAGTGATTCATCCTGGTTTGATTGGAACGACGAAGAAGCTGTGCTATTCCCAAACTGGGAAACTGGAATCACCTGATTTGAAAGTGGGATAACTTCTTCATGCCAACTCCTATGAGATTTATTCAACTTCCTGGTGATTCTCCACCACTTTATGTATCCAAATCAAGCTTCTTACAAAGAGATTCATCCTGGTTTGATTGGAACGACGAAGAAGCTGTGCTATTCCCAAACTGGGAAACTGGAATCACCTGATTTGAAAGTGGGATAACTTCTTCATCCCAACTCCTATGAGATTTATTCAACTTCCTGGTGATTCTCCACCACTTTATGTATCCAAATCAAGCTTCTTACAAAGTGATTCATCCTGGTTTGATTGGAACGACGAAGAAGCTGTGCTATTCCCAAACTGGGAAACTGGAATCACCTGATTTGAAAGTGGGATAACTTCTTCATGCCAACTCCTATGAGATTTATTCAACTTCCTGGTGATTCTCCACCACTTTATGTATCCAAATCAAGCTTTTACAAAGTGATTCATCCTGGTTTGATTGGAACGACGAAGAAGCTGTGCTATTCCCAAACTGGGAAACTGGAATCACCTGATTTGAAAGTGGGATAACTTCTTCATGCCAACTCCTATGAGATTTATTCAACTTCCTGGTGATTCTCCACCACTTTATGTATCCAAATCAAGCTTCTTACAAAGAGATTCATCCTGGTTTGATTGGAACGACGAAGAAGCTGTGCTATTCCCAAACTGGGAAACTGGAATCACCTGATTTGAAAGTGGGATAACTTCTTCATGCCAACTCCTATGAGATTTATTCAACTTCCTGGTGATTCTCCACCACTTTATGTATCCAAATCAAGCTTCTTACAAAGTGATTCATCCTGGTTTGATTGGAACGACGAAGAAGCTGTGCTATTCCCAAACTGGGAAACTGGAATCACCTGATTTGAAAGTGGGATAACTTCTTCATGCCAACTCCTATGAGATTTATTCAACTTCCTGGTGATTCTCCACCACTTTATGTATCCAAATCAAGCTTCTTACAAAGTGATTCATCCTGGTTTGATTGGAACGACGAAGAAGCTGTGCTATTCCCAAACTGGGAAACTGGAATCACCTGATTTGAAAGTGGGATAACTTCTTCATGCCAACTCCTATGAGATTTATTCAACTTCCTGGTGATTCTCCACCACTTTATGTATCCAAATCAAGCTTCTTACAAAGTGATTCATCCTGGTTTGATTGGAACGACGAAGAAGCTGTGCTATTCCCAAACTGGGAAACTGGAATCACCTGATTTGAAAGTGGGATAACTTCTTCATGCCAACTCCTATGAGATTTATTCAACTTCCTGGTGATTCTCCACCACTTTATGTATCCAAATCAAGCTTCTTACAAAGTGATTCATCCTGGTTTGATTGGAACGACGAAGAAGCTGTGCTATTCCCAAACTGGGAAACTGGAATCACCTGATTTGAAAGTGGGATAACTTCTTCATGCCAACTCCTATGAGATTTATTCAACTTCCTGGTGATTCTCCACCACTTTATGTATCCAAATCAAGCTTCTTACAAAGTGATTCATCCTGGTTTGATTGGAACGACGAAGAAGCTGTGCTATTCCCAAACTGGGAAACTGGAATCACCTGATTTGAAAGTGGGATAACTTCTTCATGCCAACTCCTATGAGATTTATTCAACTTCCTGGTGATTCTCCACCACTTTATGTATCCAAATCAAGCTTCTTACAAAGTGATTCATCCTGGTTTGATTGGAACGACGAAGAAGCTGTGCTATTCCCAAACTGGGAAACTGGAATCACCTGATTTGAAAGTGGGATAACTTCTTCATGCCAACTCCTATGAGATTTATTCAACTTCCTGGTGATTCTCCACCACTTTATGTATCCAAATCAAGCTTCTTACAAAGTGATTCATCCTGGTTTGATTGGAACGACGAAGAAGCTGTGCTATTCCCAAACTGGGAAACTGGAATCACCTGATTTGAAAGTGGGATAACTTCTTCATGCCAACTCCTATGAGATTTATTCAACTTCCTGGTGATTCTCCACCACTTTATGTATCCAAATCAAGCTTCTTACAAAGTGATTCATCCTGGTTTGATTGGAACGACGAAGAAGCTGTGCTATTCCCAAACTGGGAAACTGGAATCACCTGATTTGAAAGTGGGATAACTTCTTCATGCCAACTCCTATGAGATTTATTCAACTTCCTGGTGATTCTCCACCACTTTATGTATCCAAATCAAGCTTCTTACAAAGTGATTCATCCTGGTTTGATTGGAACGACGAAGAAGCTGTGCTATTCCCAAACTGGGAAACTGGAATCACCTGATTTGAAAGTGGGATAACTTCTTCATGCCAACTCCTATGAGATTTATTCAACTTCCTGGTGATTCTCCACCACTTTATGTATCCAAATCAAGCTTCTTACAAAGTGATTCATCCTGGTTTGATTGGAACGACGAAGAAGCTGTGCTATTCCCAAACTGGGAAACTGGAATCACCTGATTTGAAAGTGGGATAACTTCTTCATGCCAACTCCTATGAGATTTATTCAACTTCCTGGTGATTCTCCACCACTTTATGTATCCAAATCAAGCTTCTTACAAAGAGATTCATCCTGGTTTGATTGGAACGACGAAGAAGCTGTGCTATTCCCAAACTGGGAAACTGGAATCACCTGATTTGAAAGTGGGATAACTTCTTCATGCCAACTCCTATGAGATTTATTCAACTTCCTGGTGATTCTCCACCACTTTATGTATCCAAATCAAGCTTCTTACAAAGTGATTCATCCTGGTTTGATTGGAACGACGAAGAAGCTGTGCTATTCCCAAACTGGGAAACTGGAATCACCTGATTTGAAAGTGGGATAACTTCTTCATGCCAACTCCTATGAGATTTATTCAACTTCCTGGTGATTCTCCACCACTTTATGTATCCAAATCAAGCTTTTCACAAAGTGATTCATCCTGGTTTGATTGGAACGACGAAGAAGCTGTGCTATTCCCAAACTGGGAAACTGGAATCACCTGATTTGAAAGTGGGATAACTTCTTCATCCCAACTCCTATGAGATTTATTCAACTTCCTGGTGATTCTCCACCACTTTATGTATCCAAATCAAGCTTCTTACAAAGTGATTCATCCTGGTTTGATTGGAACGACGAAGAAGCTGTGCTATTCCCAAACTGGGAAACTGGAATCACCTGATTTGAAAGTGGGATAACTTCTTCATGCCAACTCCTATGAGATTTATTCAACTTCCTGGTGATTCTCCACCACTTTATGTATCCAAATCAAGCTTCTTACAAAGTGATTCATCCTGGTTTGATTGGAACGACGAAGAAGCTGTGCTATTCCCAAACTGGGAAACTGGAATCACCTGATTTGAAAGTGGGATAACTTCTTCATGCCAACTCCTATGAGATTTATTCAACTTCCTGGTGATTCTCCACCACTTTATGTATCCAAATCAAGCTTCTTACAAAGTGATTCATCCTGGTTTGATTGGAACGACGAAGAAGCTGTGCTATTCCCAAACTGGGAAACTGGAATCACCTGATTTGAAAGTGGGATAACTTCTTCATGCCAACTCCTATGAGATTTATTCAACTTCCTGGTGATTCTCCACCACTTTATGTATCCAAATCAAGCTTTTCACAAAGTGATTCATCCTGGTTTGATTGGAACGACGAAGAAGCTGTGCTATTCCCAAACTGGGAAACTGGAATCACCTGATTTGAAAGTGGGATAACTTCTTCATGCCAACTCCTATGAGATTTATTCAACTTCCTGGTGATTCTCCACCACTTTATGTATCCAAATCAAGCTTCTCACAAAGTGATTCATCCTGGTTTGATTGGAACGACGAAGAAGCTGTGCTATTCCCAAACTGGGAAACTGGAATCACCTGATTTGAAAGTGGGATAACTTCTTCATGCCAACTCCTATGAGATTTATTCAACTTCCTGGTGATTCTCCACCACTTTATGTATCCAAATCAAGCTTCTTACAAAGTGATTCATCCTGGTTTGATTGGAACGACGAAGAAGCTGTGCTATTCCCAAACTGGGAAACTGGAATCACCTGATTTGAAAGTGGGATAACTTCTTCATGCCAACTCCTATGAGATTTATTCAACTTCCTGGTGATTCTCCACCACTTTATGTATCCAAATCAAGCTTCTTACAAAGTGATTCATCCTGGTTTGATTGGAACGACGAAGAAGCTGTGCTATTCCCAAACTGGGAAACTGGAATCACCTGATTTGAAAGTGGGATAACTTCTTCATGCCAACTCCTATGAGATTTATTCAACTTCCTGGTGATTCTCCACCACTTTATGTATCCAAATCAAGCTTCTTACAAAGTGATTCATCCTGGTTTGATTGGAACGACGAAGAAGCTGTGCTATTCCCAAACTGGGAAACTGGAATCACCTGATTTGAAAGTGGGATAACTTCTTCATGCCAACTCCTATGAGATTTATTCAACTTCCTGGTGATTCTCCACCACTTTATGTATCCAAATCAAGCTTCTTACAAAGTGATTCATCCTGGTTTGATTGGAACGACGAAGAAGCTGTGCTATTCCCAAACTGGGAAACTGGAATCACCTGATTTGAAAGTGGGATAACTTCTTCATGCCAACTCCTATGAGATTTATTCAACTTCCTGGTGATTCTCCACCACTTTATGTATCCAAATCAAGCTTCTTACAAAGTGATTCATCCTGGTTTGATTGGAACGACGAAGAAGCTGTGCTATTCCCAAACTGGGAAACTGGAATCACCTGATTTGAAAGTGGGATAACTTCTTCATGCCAACTCCTATGAGATTTATTCAACTTCCTGGTGATTCTCCACCACTTTATGTATCCAAATCAAGCTTCTTACAAAGTGATTCATCCTGGTTTGATTGGAACGACGAAGAAGCTGTGCTATTCCCAAACTGGGAAACTGGAATCACCTGATTTGAAAGTGGGATAACTTCTTCATGCCAACTCCTATGAGATTTATTCAACTTCCTGGTGATTCTCCACCACTTTATGTATCCAAATCAAGCTTCTTACAAAGTGATTCATCCTGGTTTGATTGGAACGACGAAGAAGCTGTGCTATTCCCAAACTGGGAAACTGGAATCACCTGATTTGAAAGTGGGATAACTTCTTCATGCCAACTCCTATGAGATTTATTCAACTTCCTGGTGATTCTCCACCACTTTATGTATCCAAATCAAGCTTTCACAAAGTGATTCATCCTGGTTTGATTGGAACGACGAAGAAGCTGTGCTATTCCCAAACTGGGAAACTGGAATCACCTGATTTGAAAGTGGGATAACTTCTTCATGCCAACTCCTATGAGATTTATTCAACTTCCTGGTGATTCTCCACCACTTTATGTATCCAAATCAAGCTTCTCACAAAGTGATTCATCCTGGTTTGATTGGAACGACGAAGAAGCTGTGCTATTCCCAAACTGGGAAACTGGAATCACCTGATTTGAAAGTGGGATAACTTCTTCATGCCAACTCCTATGAGATTTATTCAACTTCCTGGTGATTCTCCACCACTTTATGTATCCAAATCAAGCTTCTTACAAAGTGATTCATCCTGGTTTGATTGGAACGACGAAGAAGCTGTGCTATTCCCAAACTGGGAAACTGGAATCACCTGATTTGAAAGTGGGATAACTTCTTCATGCCAACTCCTATGAGATTTATTCAACTTCCTGGTGATTCTCCACCACTTTATGTATCCAAATCAAGCTTCTTACAAAGTGATTCATCCTGGTTTGATTGGAACGACGAAGAAGCTGTGCTATTCCCAAACTGGGAAACTGGAATCACCTGATTTGAAAGTGGGATAACTTCTTCATGCCAACTCCTATGAGATTTATTCAACTTCCTGGTGATTCTCCACCACTTTATGTATCCAAATCAAGCTTCTTACAAAGTGATTCATCCTGGTTTGATTGGAACGACGAAGAAGCTGTGCTATTCCCAAACTGGGAAACTGGAATCACCTGATTTGAAAGTGGGATAACTTCTTCATGCCAACTCCTATGAGATTTATTCAACTTCCTGGTGATTCTCCACCACTTTATGTATCCAAATCAAGCTTCTTACAAAGTGATTCATCCTGGTTTGATTGGAACGACGAAGAAGCTGTGCTATTCCCAAACTGGGAAACTGGAATCACCTGATTTGAAAGTGGGATAACTTCTTCATGCCAACTCCTATGAGATTTATTCAACTTCCTGGTGATTCTCCACCACTTTATGTATCCAAATCAAGCTTCTTACAAAGTGATTCATCCTGGTTTGATTGGAACGACGAAGAAGCTGTGCTATTCCCAAACTGGGAAACTGGAATCACCTGATTTGAAAGTGGGATAACTTCTTCATCCCAACTCCTATGAGATTTATTCAACTTCCTGGTGATTCTCCACCACTTTATGTATCCAAATCAAGCTTCTTACAAAGTGATTCATCCTGGTTTGATTGGAACGACGAAGAAGCTGTGCTATTCCCAAACTGGGAAACTGGAATCACCTGATTTGAAAGTGGGATAACTTCTTCATGCCAACTCCTATGAGATTTATTCAACTTCCTGGTGATTCTCCACCACTTTATGTATCCAAATCAAGCTTCTTACAAAGAGATTCATCCTGGTTTGATTGGAACGACGAAGAAGCTGTGCTATTCCCAAACTGGGAAACTGGAATCACCTGATTTGAAAGTGGGATAACTTCTTCATCCCAACTCCTATGAGATTTATTCAACTTCCTGGTGATTCTCCACCACTTTATGTATCCAAATCAAGCTTCTTACAAAGTGATTCATCCTGGTTTGATTGGAACGACGAAGAAGCTGTGCTATTCCCAAACTGGGAAACTGGAATCACCTGATTTGAAAGTGGGATAACTTCTTCATGCCAACTCCTATGAGATTTATTCAACTTCCTGGTGATTCTCCACCACTTTATGTATCCAAATCAAGCTTCTTACAAAGTGATTCATCCTGGTTTGATTGGAACGACGAAGAAGCTGTGCTATTCCCAAACTGGGAAACTGGAATCACCTGATTTGAAAGTGGGATAACTTCTTCATCCCAACTCCTATGAGATTTATTCAACTTCCTGGTGATTCTCCACCACTTTATGTATCCAAATCAAGCTTCTCACAAAGTGATTCATCCTGGTTTGATTGGAACGACGAAGAAGCTGTGCTATTCCCAAACTGGGAAACTGGAATCACCTGATTTGAAAGTGGGATAACTTCTTCATGCCAACTCCTATGAGATTTATTCAACTTCCTGGTGATTCTCCACCACTTTATGTATCCAAATCAAGCTTTTCACAAAGTGATTCATCCTGGTTTGATTGGAACGACGAAGAAGCTGTGCTATTCCCAAACTGGGAAACTGGAATCACCTGATTTGAAAGTGGGATAACTTCTTCATCCCAACTCCTATGAGATTTATTCAACTTCCTGGTGATTCTCCACCACTTTATGTATCCAAATCAAGCTTCTTACAAAGTGATTCATCCTGGTTTGATTGGAACGACGAAGAAGCTGTGCTATTCCCAAACTGGGAAACTGGAATCACCTGATTTGAAAGTGGGATAACTTCTTCATGCCAACTCCTATGAGATTTATTCAACTTCCTGGTGATTCTCCACCACTTTATGTATCCAAATCAAGCTTCTTACAAAGTATTCATCCTGGTTTGATTGGAACGACGAAGAAGCTGTGCTATTCCCAAACTGGGAAACTGGAATCACCTGATTTGAAAGTGGGATAACTTTCTTCATGCCAACTCCTATGAGATTTATTCAACTTCCTGGTGATTCTCCACCACTTTATGTATCCAAATCAAGCTTCTTACAAAGTGATTCATCCTGGTTTGATTGGAACGACGAAGAAGCTGTGCTATTCCCAAACTGGGAAACTGGAATCACCTGATTTGAAAGTGGGATAACTTCTTCATGCCAACTCCTATGAGATTTATTCAACTTCCTGGTGATTCTCCACCACTTTATGTATCCAAATCAAGCTTCACAAAGTGATTCATCCTGGTTTGATTGGAACGACGAAGAAGCTGTGCTATTCCCAAACTGGGAAACTGGAATCACCTGATTTGAAAGTGGGATAACTTCTTCATGCCAACTCCTATGAGATTTATTCAACTTCCTGGTGATTCTCCACCACTTTATGTATCCAAATCAAGCTTCTTCACAAAGTGATTCATCCTGGTTTGATTGGAACGACGAAGAAGCTGTGCTATTCCCAAACTGGGAAACTGGAATCACCTGATTTGAAAGTGGGATAACTTCTTCATCCCAACTCCTATGAGATTTATTCAACTTCCTGGTGATTCTCCACCACTTTATGTATCCAAATCAAGCTTCTTACAAAGTGATTCATCCTGGTTTGATTGGAACGACGAAGAAGCTGTGCTATTCCCAAACTGGGAAACTGGAATCACCTGATTTGAAAGTGGGATAACTTCTTCATGCCAACTCCTATGAGATTTATTCAACTTCCTGGTGATTCTCCACCACTTTATGTATCCAAATCAAGCTTCTTACAAAGTGATTCATCCTGGTTTGATTGGAACGACGAAGAAGCTGTGTATTCCCAAACTGGGAAACTGGAATCACCTGATTTGAAAGTGGGATAACTTCTTCATCCCAACTCCTATGAGATTATTCAACTTCCTGGTGATTCTCCACCACTTTATGTATCCAAATCAAGCTTCTTACAAAGTGATTCATCCTGGTTTGATTGGAACGACGAAGAAGCTGTGCTATTCCCAAACGGGAAACTGGAATCACCTGATTTGAAAGTGGGATAACTTCTTCATGCCAACTCCTATGAGATTTATTCAACTCCTGGTGATTCTCCACCACTTTATGTATCCAAATCAAGCTTTCACAAAGTGATTCATCCTGGTTTGATTGGAACGACGAAGAAGCTGTGCTATTCCCAAACTGGGAAACTGGAATCACCTGATTTGAAAGTGGGATAACTTCTTCATGCCAACTCCTATGAGATTTATTCAACTTCCTGGTGATTCTCCACCACTTTATGTATCCAAATCAAGCTTCTTACAAAGTGATTCATCCTGGTTTGATTGGAACGACGACGAAGAAGCTGTGCTATTCCCAAACTGGGAAACTGGATCACCTGATTTGAAAGTGGGATAACTTCTTCATCCCAACTCCTATGAGATTTATTCAACTTCCTGGTGATTCTCCACCACTTTATGTATCCAAATCAAGCTTCTTACAAAGTGATTCATCCTGGTTTGATTGGAACGACGAAGAAGCTGTGCTATTCCCAAACTGGGAAACTGGAATCACCTGATTTGAAAGTGGGATAACTTCTTCATGCCAACTCCTATGAGATTTATTCAACTTCCTGGTGATTCTCCACCACTTTATGTATCCAAATCAAGCTTCTTACAAAGTATTCATCCTGGTTTGATTGGAACGACGAAGAAGCTGTGCTATTCCCAAACTGGGAAACTGGAATCACCTGATTTGAAAGTGGGATAAATTTTTCATGCCAACTCCTATGAGATTTATTCAACTTCCTGGTGATTCTCCACCACTTTATGTATCCAAATAAAGCTTCTTACAAAGTGATTCATCCTGGTTTGATTGGAACGACGAAGAAGAAGCTGTGCTATTCCCAAACTGGGAAACTGGAATCACCTGATTTGAAAGTGGGATAACTTCTTCATGCCAACTCCTATGATATTTATTCAACTTCCTGGTGATTCTCCACCACATTTATGTATCCAAATCAAGCTTCTTACAACGAGATCATCCTGGTTTGATTGGAACGACAAGAAGCTGTGCATTCCCAAACGGGAAACTGGAATCACTGATTTGAAAGTGGGATAATTTATTCATCCCAACTCCTATGAGATTATTCAACTTCCTGGTGATTCTAATCACTTTATGTATCCAAATCAAGCTTCTCACAAAGTGATTCATCTGGTTTGATTGGAACGACGAAGGAAGCTGTGCTATTCCCACAAATAGGAAACTGGAATCACCTGATTTGAAAGGGGATAAACTTCTTCATGCCCAACTCCTATGAGATTTATTCAATTCCTGGTGATTCTCCACCACTTTATGTATCCAAATCAAGCTTCTTCACAAAGTGATTCATCCTGGTTTGCTTGGACGACGAAGAACTTGTGCTTATTCCCAAACGGGAAACTGGAATCACCTGATTTGAAAGTGGGACTAACTTCTTCATGCAACTCCTATGAGATTTATTCAACTTCCTGGTTGATTCTCCACCTTTAGTATCACAAAAAAGCTTCTTACAAAGTGATTCATCCTGGTTTGATTGGAACGACGAAAGAAAGCAGCTGTGCTATTCCCAAAAGGGGGAAACTGGACTCACCTGATTGAAAGTGGGATACTTCTTCATCCCAACTCCTATGAGATATATTCAACTTCCTGGTGATTCTCCACCACTTTATGTATCCAAATCAAGCTTCTTCCACAAGTGAGCTTCATCCTGGTTTGATTGAAACGACGAAAAAGCTGTGCTATTCCCAAACTGGGAAACTGGAATCACCTGATTTGAAAGGGGAGATAACTTCTTCATGCCAACTCCTATGAGATTTATTCAA
>NW_026016662.1:0-40647 GCF_020379485.1 Brassica napus | reverse complement strand
TAATAGAAAATAGCCAAATTTAAATAATAAAAAGATGATAACATAAAATCAAGAAATAAATGAACTGAACTTAAAAAAAAAAAGAACTTTACCGATTCAACGATTTCGTTGATTCGAACGCGGGACAAGTTGTCTTGTCGAAGCCGTCGAATCGTCATCCTCGGTTTGAAGCTGAGACACTTCGTCTTGCACCTGAGTTTGGACCAGGGTGACCACTTCCCTCACAAGACCATCATCAATCTGGCCGGTCTTCTTGTTGGGTATACGCCCTCTTCATTAGGGCGAGATCATCAACCGGCTCGCCATCATTTTCTTCCGCCTTGAAAAAAACATAAATTAACAAACATTAGAAATTAGAAGAAATGCACAAAAAATAAAATTCAAAACTTAAATAATTGAAGAAAAAGGCTGAACTTACCATGCGATCCTCCAGAGTGGCAATAGATTGAGCACCCAAGTTATGCTTGTAGACGTCCTTCCTTTACGGTCGCTCCTGCGGTTGGTGGAGTTGGTGGAAGAAGTTTCTTTCGTCGCTTCCTTATCCCAATGCACACACAACTCCTTCCAGACCGTACTATTCATCGACTTTGGGACCTTTTAATAAAATAAAATAAAATAGTGAAATAAATTAAAAATAGTATAATAAATAAAAAATTGTTTAATAAATTAAAATTAACCTTGTTTATTTCTCACTTCTTCTTCCACACGTGTATCTGCTTCCCATAGTTGTCCATAACTTTATGGACGAAGTGGTGATAGATAAAGAGCTTATCATCGGAATTCCAGTTGAATTCTTGCTGAAAAAAAAACACAATTAGTAGAAAATATATTAAAGATTAAAAATATAAGTAAAAAATTAGAATACTTACCGCAAACTGACGAAACCACAAATGCTGCTTATCGGTAGGGAAGTCAGTGAAAGTCGGATGTCCCTTGTCGAGGGCCGAGTACATCATACGGTTGATCCATGCGCTGATCCCGTTCCCGGATCGGTTGAACCTAATAAAAAGAACAAATTATTAATAATGAATCAAATTTTAATGAAAAAAAAATACGTTTAATTACCACGTTTGACCCTGTCCATGTGGATACGGAGTGAGATAGGGAAGATAGTCACGACCGGGCTGTCGAACCAACTCCGCAACAGTCATCACTCCGGAGGACCCGGAGGAGCAGAGGAGCGGGTGCAGCAGCGGGAGAGAGAGGAGCAGGAGCGGGAAATGTAGAGGGAGATGTATGGTTGGAGCTGTGGGGCGAAGCGGAATCCGGAATATGGCTGGACGAACCCCCAGATTGGCTCCCCGTACCACCACGACCACGACGCTGTCGAGGCCGGATCTGATCATCATAAGAATTAGTTTTTAATCACAAAAATATAAATAGTTTAATTATTACAAAAATAGTTTTAATATATAAAAAATAGTTTAATAATTACAAAAAATATTTTAATAAATAAAAAATAGTTTAATATTACAAAAAATAGTTTTTAATAAATAAAAAATAGTTTAAATTACAAAAAAATAGTTTAATAAATAAAAATAGTTTATAAAATAGTGTTTATAAATCAAAAAACTTTTTTATAAATACAAAATAGTTTTTATAAATATAAATATTTTTATAAATATGAAATCATCTTTTATAAAATACAAATAGTTGTTATAAATACAAAAATAATAAAATAGTGTTTATAAATAAAAAAAATGTTTTATAAATACAAAATTAGTTTTAATAAATATAAATATTTTTATAATATGAAACAATCTTTATAAATCCAAAAATCGAATTTTATACAAAAAACGTTTTGTAAAATCCAAAATCGATTTTATAAATACAAAAATAATAAAAAATTTATAATAAAGTTCTAAATCATTTCAACAAACAAATTATCCAACCAAATCACAATTCTAAACCTATTATACAACCAAATCACAATCCTAACCAATCACCCTAACAATAATCTATCAAAAAACTTCTAAAATCATCAAATCTACTTAAAAACCTAA
This sequence comes from Brassica napus, assembly GCF_020379485.1. NCBI lineage: Eukaryota > Viridiplantae > Streptophyta > Magnoliopsida > Brassicales > Brassicaceae > Brassica > Brassica napus. Next base: position 38,644 of record NW_026016662.1, on the reverse strand, counting down.
CAAATTGAACCTAAGAGAGTGAGATAGGGTCCTTACATGATTTGTGTAGGAATAGAGAGGATTCGCCGGAGAGATCGTCGCGAGAGAAGGGGTTTTTCGCCGGAAAAATAGAGAGATCCCCGGAGAGGAAGAAGAAAGAAATGGGGAAGAAGAAGTGTTTCGTATTTATAAAACCTAGGGTCCGACGGAAACTATCTGTCGGAATTTCCTCGGTATTTTAAATTTCAATTTTCGCGAAATATTTGCCCGGTTAAATGAACAAATTCCGAGGAAATTCCGACGGCCACTTAAATATCCGTCGGAATTTCCTCGGAATATTTTCATTAATTCGAGGAAAAAGAATATCTTTTGGTTTATATTGTTCCTCGGAATTTCCTCGGACTATTCCGAGGAAATTCCGAGGAACATATGTTTGGGGTTTCAAAACATCAATTTTTTTTGCCCTATATCATTTCTTATACAAATGCAATGCATACCATTGAGGAATCTTTGTATAGATGATCATAAACCATGAAATAACAAAATTTCAAAACGAATTGTAAGTATTCCCTTTACCTTTCATTAAAGTGTATAAGTGTTTCTCTTATGTTGTGGGGATTTCGTTCATACCATCGGAAAAATGTTTATTATAGGGTAAGAAACAAATTTTTGACTTCATAATCAGTCTAAGACACTTAATAAGGGTTATATAAGTGTTATTCAAACCACAAAACGTTGTTTTCGGTTTAAAACCCTACTTCCTCGGAAAAGCCTCGGAATATTCCGAGGAAATTCCGAGGAAAAACATGTGTTCCTCGGAATTTCCTCGAAATATTCCGAGCCTTTTCCGAGGAAACAGAAACCCTAAAAGCAAAGCCCTGAATCGACAAGGTCTATTCCGAGGAAATTCCGAGGAAAACCTATCTTCCCTCAAAATTTCCTCGGTATTTGTGTTAAAACAAAAAAAGTCGATGCTAGTCTGTTTCCGAGTCATCATCACCAGATGAATCTGAATCTAGATCTTGGTGAAACTCTCCAATCACTAGTTTATCCTCTACGTGAACGACGGCTTCCTCTCCGAAGTCGGTTAAATCGACTACAAGGCCAACTCCAGCTAAATCTTCTGCTGCACTTAAGTTGCCGGATGTGCTTGGTTGTAGTGGGTCTTCCAACTCAGAACTTCCCTGAACTCGGCCTCTCGGGTTGAGTCTTGTAACAGTAACCCATGGATCATCTAAGTTCCTTACCCGGGGGTACTTGATATAACAAACCTGTAATATTTAAAAAATTATTAGTAAAATTATAAATTAATACACATGATGATGAATCATTCTGAATAATTAACATTTAATTACCTGATCGGCCTGAGAAGCAAGAATGAAAGGATCATAATATTGCAGTTTTCGCCTCGAATTTACTGATGTAACACCAAATGCATCTGTTCTCACACCTCGATCTGGAGTGTTGTCGTGCCAATCACAATAGAAAACAGTACAGCGCAATCCAACCATGCCCAAATACTTGATTTCCAAAATCTCATGTATGTGTCCGTAGTATACATCATCTCCTGATGCAGAACAAACGCCAGCATCATAAGTCGTACTCGAACGTCTCCTCTTCTGAGTTGTGAATGCATATCCTCGAGTACAAAATCTCGGATATGACTTCACAACAAAGTTTGGTCCAACGACCATCTCGCGTATCCAATCGTCAAATGTTTCACCTCTGGCCAAACCAGCAGACACCTATTAATAGCACATATATATGTTATATCAATAAATGTGAATTAGTATAAATATGTGATAAATGATATTTTAATTTGTTTAAAGCACTCACATAAGTAAACATCCATCCAGCAAATTCTCTCTGCTTCATTTCTTCTAGTTCGTCCCCTGTGGCGTATCTATATTCGAACTGCTTTTCTGCCATGAAAATCCTGTACATATGATGACAATAATGTAATTAATTAAGATTTAAATTTCAACTTGTTAAAATAAAAATTTGTAAGCTAATTTATTTACCTCTCATATTGAAAAACATCTTCGCAGTTGGTGAGCAAATATGTTTGCAAATTACTGCGCTCCTGCTCAGTAAGTCGACGGTCCTTTGGTTTTCCGCTAAGTCGTCCAACGTCTGTGAAAATGTCTGGAACTGTAACATGATATGTTGCCTGTTCGCCTATATCATCATGCCGAGCAGGGCTTCTGTTTTTGGTCTGAACTTCTGCTGGAAAGTAGTACTCGGCAAAGTTTGAAGTTTCTTCATTGATCATCTGTGCGACTATAGAACCTTCCACCCTACTTATTTTTTCACCATCTTCTTCAAATGGAACATATACCGCTCATACAGATACATCCATCTATACTGCACATGACCACCAAGTTCCAATTCTCTTGCCAGGTGAATAACAAGATGCTCCATAACATCAAAAAATGAGGGAGGAAATATCTTCTCAAGGTTGCACTGAATCACGGCTATGTTAGTCTTCAAATTTTCAATACCTTCAAGAGTCACTGATCTCGTGCATAAATCGCGGAAGAAACCACTTATCCCTGCATTTGCTTCATGAACATTTCGTGGTAATAGTTCCTTGAAGGCAAACAGAAGGAGGCGCTGCATCATTACATGGCAATCGTGGCTTTTCAAGCCAGTAAACTTTCCTTCCTTCCTGTCGATATAGTTACGCAAATTAGATGCGTAACCGTTTGGAAATTCCACATCGTTTGAAATCCAATCAAAGAACGCATCTTTTCCCTTTGCATCAAGTCGGTATATGGGAAAAGGAGCCCTACCATTCTCATCAACATGAAGTTCTGAACGAGCACATATATCGACTAAATCCAGTCTTGACTTCAAATTATCCTTTGTTTTACCTTGAACATTAAGGATCGTGTTTATGAGATTGTCAAAAAAGTTCTTCTCAATATGCATGACATCTAAATTATGCCTTAGCAGATGATCCTCCCAGTATGGTAGATCCCAGAAAATACTTTTTTTGTGCCAGTTATGTAGGTCTCCAACAGCATCTACCGGAAAACGCTCATGTCCACCGACGTCTGGCGTCCTTTCTGCACCAAAATCTCTTAGTTGTGTCTTCAAATCTTTCCCACATATTTCCAGAGGTGGACTGTCAAACACCCTCTTGTTCTTCGTAAACAAATTCCTACTCCTACGATATGGATGATCAGGTGGTAGAAATCTCCTGTGACAGTCAAACCAACACGTTTTCCTTCCGTGTTTTAGTTGGAAAGCATCAGTGTTATCTTGACAATATGGACATGATAGCCTTCCATGCTTTGTCCATCCAGATAACATACCATATGCTGGAAAATCACTTATTGTCCACATTAGTATTGCCCGCATTTGAAAGTTTTCTTTACACGAAACATCGTATGTTTCAGCACCTTGAGCCCATAGTTGTTGCAACTCATATATTAGTGGCTGAAGAAACACATCAAGTGATCTCTTAGGATGATCTGGTCCGGGAACGAGAATCGAGAGAAACAAAAACTCTCGGCGCAAGCACAAGTTTGGGGGTAGGTTGTATGGTGTAAGAATGACTGGCCATAGAGAATACTGTCTTCCACTCTTGCCAAACGGGCTGAAACCATCAGTACATAATCCAAGGTAGACATTTCTTCTCTCATACGCAAAGTCAGGATACTTTGATTGGAAATGCTTCCACGCATTTGCATCTGAAGGATGTCTGATCTCACCATCTGTTGAGTGCTCCGCATGCCATCTCATTGGTTGCGCTGTGCGTTCAGACAGATACAACCTCTGCAACCTTTCCGTCAAAGGCAAATACCACATCCTTTTATATGGCACTGGAACTCTTCCACTCGTATTGTTATAACGAGGCTTCCCACAAAATTTGCATGTAACCCGCTGTTCATCCGCCCTCCAATAAATCATGCGGTTGTCGCTGCATACATCAATTATCTGATACGATAAACCAAGACCAGCTACGAGTTTCTGAACCTCGTAGTATGAACCAGGAGCTACATTATCCTCGGGTAGAATACCTTTTACAAAATCAGCAATCGCATCCACACAGTCTTCAGCCAAATTATAATCTGTTTTAATACCCATCAATCTTGTAGCAGATGATAAAGCTGAATGACCATCTCTGCAACCTTCGTACAATGGTTGCTTTCCAGCATCCAAAATATCATAAAATCTCCTAGCTTCTGCATTGGGTAAATCTTCCCCTCTAAAATGATCATTTACCATCTGCTCAGTACCTACACCATAATCTACATCCGTTCTAATTGGTTCTTCTAATCTAACCGCTGGCTGAGGTTCGCTAGTACTACCATGTTCATAATCAGTTTCCCCATGATGATACCAAATTTTGTAACTTCGTGTAAACCCACTCAAATATAGATGAGTCCAAACATCCCACTCTTTAATAACCTTTCTATTTTTACAATTAGAACAATGTCATCTTAACATACCTGTTTTTGCTTCCGGTTGTCGGTGAACTAACCCCATGAATTCGGTTATACCTCGTTGGTATTCTTTCGTAAGCAATATCGTGTTCGGATCCAAATGAGGTCGATCGATCCAAGAACGAAAATAATTTGAAGAAGACATGTTTTTTATGAATCAAATTCGTGTGTAAAGAGAGTAAGATGGAGGATGAAGATATGGAGTGAATGAAGAGGAAGAGGGGTGCTTGTATTTATAGTTGAAATCCTACCGACAGACCGAGGAAATTCCGACGGAATTCCGACGCCAATGGCTAGTTCATCGGAATTTCCTCGGAATTTTTAAAACCCCCCAACGGCTCTCTAACGGCTATAATATATCCTCGGAATTCATCGGTTTTTTCCGAGAAATACATTTTTCCTCGGTATTCCATAAGAATATTCTGACGGATTGATAATTCCTCGGAATTCCGTCGGTATATTCTGAGGAAATTCCGAGGAAACCAAATTTTGTGTTTCCTCGGAATATCCTCGGAAATTCCTCGGGATATTCTGAGAATTTCATTTTCCGTCGGAATGTCCGTCAGAATACCGATGTTTTCTTGTAGTGCACCTCCAACATTAAACTTGACACAACTGCTTGTCTTGGGGCTTGGTATATATGGATCGGATTCTTCAAACAAGTATGGAAGGTAAAGCCTTGTGTAGATTTATCACATTTTCTCTCTATTTCGGTCCTAGATTTATAGGTAGAGATATTTATTTAAAAAAAAAAACAAAAAAGAAAGAAAAAGAAAAAAAATATAAATAATATATATAGGTGTTAGTTAGGTGGAATCCGAACATGACTTGGTGGCTACAACCAGTAAGGCTTGATTCGTAAGGATTCCAACAAAAAGAATTCGAACGGAACTTGGTGGCGGCAATCATCAAGGTTCGATTCACATGAATTCTTGGATATAGGTCAAAAAGAAGTGGACTTGATTTGGTGGCAACCACCATTAAAGCTTGATTCATGGAAGCCTGTCCAATCTTGGTCAATGATCTTGCAATATAAGCAGACTTTGACTTAAGAGAAAAATTAGTATAGAGAATAGATAGGAACTAACTTTTACCTGCAGATCCAGGTACTTGTTTGAAAATCCTTGCATTCTGTGATCGATACTACCAAGGTAAAGCCTGCACTTTTATTTATGTTAAGAAATAAGGTTGGTAGAGGGGAATTTCATACAGGATTTGCTAAGTTGTTGGCTAGGTGAATTTGGTTGCTAAGCTAGGATATGGTATAATGTGCTTTTGTGATTAGGACTTCTTAGATGTGGATTGCAATATTGTAGAGGTGATGATTCTAAGTTTTAAATCATGTGAGTCTCTGCTGTTTTCAAACCTCTTTCAGAGACTACCAGTCTGTTTTGCTTGAGAACAAGCAAAATGGCAAGTCTGGGGGAGTTGATATACCATGGATTTCACCCATTATTAGCAATGGTATATAGGTGTTTTAATAACTAATTACTATTATATAGAGTCTATTTAAAGTATTTACAGATTCATGTACGTTCTGGAGAAATATGGTGATTTTGAAGCCTTTTGAGGTGCAGAACAGCACAGACGCGTCATATGTCTAGCTTTAAATGGAGAACTTCCGGCTGTTAGAATGATCTAATCTTTTGACACAAGATAGATATTTGAGTTATATTTCCAACGCCACCTGTTTGAGGTCAAACAGCATCCTGTAGCAGAAGTTATTCCCGTTTTACTGAAGCGTGGTCAGTCTGCCTCGCGAGAGGAAGCTGTCGAGGAGATGAAGGACTGTCGATCGATGTAACAGCATTGGTGTCGGTCGACAGTGATGCCAGAATATGGGCTGAGCATATTTTATGACCGCTGAAGCCCAGAAGCAACCCCAAATTACCAGAATACCCTTGGACGACCAGAAATTATATTTATGTTATTAATAAGTCATTGTTGACGGCTACACGCTATCTAAGCTTTCTATTATTCATTGTTCTTAGTTAGGTTATAATATCTACTGTTTTTATATCTATTCATCTATGATTTCTGTGACAAACTTCATGTCTGAATAAATCTACCTGTTAGGTTTAGGGTTCAAATAGGATGAGAGATTAGCCCCAACTACAGATTACTGAGTTGTGATATTCATATTTAGGATTGTTCAGTAATGCATGTGTCTAGATTAGCTACCTAGAACCTGCCCATGGATAGATTGATAAAAGCGAGAGCTTTATTCTCATCCTGAAAACATTCTAATAGAACTATGTTTCTTGCTATGAGCATGGCGAGAGCTGATCTAGTGAGCTTAATAAGCTATTATTCAGCCCGCGCATAAAGCTTGACTAGAGCGCGTCGATCGATATCACAGTTGAATAATCGATCGACGGAGCAAAAGGTGTATCGATCGATATTCCTATAGGATTATCGATCTACACGTTCTATTGATCAAAATACGACAATTCAATACATGCGAGAGCTGATTGGCTTGTTGATCAAATAGTTGAGCTTTACATTATCATGCATGCAACACATTAGGTATCTGTAAGATTATTATCCTGATCTCCTGAATAGAAACCCTAAATCTAGCAACCATCCTTCCATCAAACAACTCTTTGCCAAGCTGAATAATTTTCTTGTTCAACTTGTTTAATGATTTATCTATTGCTTTGCATTAATTATTTACTGCTTTATAAACATTAGCCTAGCTTAATCAAACTGATTAGATTTATTTGGTTTCCTAGCTCCCTGTGAATTCGATCCCTAAGTACTACAACTCGACATCTTATTTGAGAGAGTATAAATCACTCCTTAAAGTAATTTAAGTGATATCAATTATTAATTAAAAAAAAAAAAATTGACAGAACGCAGAGGCTTTCTAAAGAATCGTAGGAAGACTTGTTGGAAAGAGCTTTGGTGGTCTAAGAAAGAACATGCCACACGGGAGCTACCATGATAGGCTCATAAGCCCAATTATCTCTCCTTTTCCAAACTGGTTTCTTCCTTGCATTGACCGATGTGTAATAACCATTAGATTCCTCTGATTTCTCGTCTACAGCGGACGTAGGCTTTTATTCGCCGCGGACGGTCTGACTCCACGGAGAGGGACGGCGTGATTGTGCAGTGATGCTGCGATTCTTGCTCGTATAAGAAGATGTGGAGTTATTTTTAGCAGCGGATGTCACCGATCAAAACCAAAGTTAAAGTTTGTTAAGTGAAATTAACATAAGAATTACAATTTTTATAGAAGCAAAAAAAAAAAAAAAAAAAAAAACAGAAACAAAAAGAAAGAAGAGAGATTGTCCAGAAGAAGAGAAAAGAGAGACAAAGAGCATTAATTCTATCGCCAATATACATTTAGAGTATTTGTTTCTAATAATACAATAGTAGTATATTGATATTAATTAAAAATATACAGTAAAAAATAATGACTTTTTTATTTGTGCAAATTATGCAATTATTCTTGTACAGAGAACACAATTTCTCAAACATTTTTGTGATATATATCTATTGTAAATTCTTTAATCTAAATGGTTTTGCAAGAAAAATATTGATAAAACTCTCGATATAACAAATGAGAACACCTTGCAAAGGCATTCTTGACATCGTCGGAATAAAAATATACGTATAAAACATTATTGGTCAGTTTCCATTCACGTGGCTTGGATAAAAATGTGTATATATTTCAATTATTTGGGTCTCCTACGTCTCAGATTTGATGCAGAAGGAGCCTGATGAGCTCTGACCATTGTCACTGGTCAAATCGCTGCTACCAAATGTCTGGCTTTCAAGTACCAATCTCTTGAATTTCTTCACGTCTTCTTTGTACTCCATTGAGGTATAATCTGAGCTCCCGTCTAAGTTGTAACTAGTGGTGTCTCCTAGAGCAACCCCTTGGATTAGGTCATCTAGAGATATGCTCTTGTCAAATGCTCGAACTATCTGAAATGACTCCCAAGTTTCAGAGGAATTCACAAAGTTTTTTTTTTTTTTTTCAAAATCCATGTTTTCAATCTGATTGTACCTGGCTCATTTTTGGTCGGTGCTTTGCTGAATGTTGGACACAAGCATCAGCGCAGAGAACCATTCTCTTGATTTCGCTAATATCAAAATCTTTCTCCAGTCTCGGGTCAACAAGACCATGGTAGTTTCCAGTGTTTAAGGCTTGTAACATAAGAGGCTTTGCCTAGTGCAAGAGGTAAAATTTTAGAACCGTGTCCAAAAAAAAAAAAAAATTGATAGTAAGGGAAAACGAAAATTACTCACCCAATCAACGATGTTTTCTTCATTGGCAAACGGATGTGATTTACCAACAGGCCTGCGTCCAGTTATCAGTTCCAGAAGCATAACTCCGAATGAGAAGACGTCTGATTTGTCGCTGAATATCCCAGAAGATGCATATTCAGGGGCTAAGTATCTGCATCCACATCACAAGAAACAAGTTTAAAGATTGTCACTGCAGGACAGGTTGCATATAGAAAAATGTTTCCATACCCGCATGTTCCCATGATCCGAGTAGAAACATGAGTATCATTGTCTAAACAACACTTGGCGAGTCCAAAATCCGCTAACTGATGAATCAATCATGTTTATTTAGTCGTACGTTTCAAATAAACCTTGACAGGTTATTAAAAGTTAATTTTTTAGAATACCTTTGCCTCGTAGCTATCATCGATAAGAACATTAGCAGCCTTTACATCACGGTGTATAGTTTTAGGGTTACCTGATGAGAAATAAAGACAGAAAAAAAACACTATTAAAAGTCTTTGAAAAACATGTGTTCAATACAACTTAAAGACAAGACCATTTTACTCACAATCTTCATGTAAGTATGCCAATCCTCTAGCTGCTCCTGAAGCAATCTTCATCCTCTTTGACCAATCAAATGGTCTCCTTTTTTCTGCAAATATTACCATATAGTGTAACGCAAGGTGGCGAAATTAATTCTCGGAAACCATTAATCGCACGTACCATGCAAATGAAACTCCAGTGTTTTATTGGGCAAAAACTCATAGACAAGCAATCTTTGAGTTCCGGTTACACAGTAACCAAGGAGGGACACAAGATGCCTGTGATGGACTCTACTTATAATCTCTATCTCTGCCCGAAACTCCCGTTCCCCTTGTCTGCTTCCAGCTTTAAGCTGCTTAATCGCAACCTCCGTTCCATCGGGAAGAACTCCTTTATGAACATAACCAAACCCGCCTTGGCCAATGAGGTTGACATTGGAGAAGTTATCGGTCGCTTGCGCCAAGTCTTCATACGTGAACATGTTGTTTGCCATTTCTGAGAAGCTACTTTGATTGTTGCACTGCTGAAGATTATTATCATCATCATCTATAAAATCATTATCAGAATATTAATAGTTGATTGATTCTCTTACTTTTAATTTAGTCAAAAGCGCATAATTTGGTACGTACCTGAATTGGGATAACGACCAAGCTTGGCTCTCCTCTTGAGGATAACTAAAAAAATGACTAAGATCAAAAATATTGATGCAGCAACTGATGCAATAACCATGGTTTTCGTCTTCGTCTTCTTCTTGTTTGTGGTTGCGCATGAAGCAGAGGAACATATTCCAGGATTTCCTTCGATGCTAGAGTTTTTTCACGGAGGTAAATATTGTAAAACACATTTGACCAGAAAGGTTTGAAGATTTAATTAGTTACCTCAGTGAAACCAATCCTCTTTGCACTTTATCTAGGAGACTAGTAGGAATTGAACCATATAGCAAATTGCTTGACAGATTTCTGCAAGAAGCGGAGTCAAAAACAGAGGTTATTACATGTTAGTTTTTGTCTTGTGTATAAACGATAAATTTTACATTCTAACAACTTACATGACTTTTAAACTTGTCATATGAGCTAGGAATTCCTGGACCGGACCAATCAGGCTGTTGTTAGAAAAATCACTGCAATAAAAAACATAAAAATTCCAAACCCATGACAATATTTTCTCAAATAACAACTTCTCCTGCTATGTACATTATACTTACAGAACTTGTAAAGTACTTAGGTTTGATATGGATTCCTGTATCTCCCCGGTTAAGCCATGGGTAGTCAAGTTCCTATTTCCATATGCCAAAGATTTTTAAAACCTTTTTTTGTGAAGAACAAATCATATTCAGTTCTAGAAACAGAACAAACTCAACACTTACAATGAAATGATCTTTGGTTGCTCACTGTCAATGTAACTGCAGTTAACACCAGACCACATGTAATCCCGCGGTACGCATGGATCTCCTTGCCAGTCAACCTTACTGATGCCGCAACTCAACTTGATGTTTATCATCGTATCAACTGATTACCATTTTGCTTAGGTTAGTATATTTTTTTGGTCCAGATCATAAAAATAGTTTGTTCAAAAAATTATAATTATTTATATAACCTTCTTTTGTATCGGTTTCATTCTGCGATAACGAGTTCACCATGTAAACCTCCATGGCGTTGAGCAGAGGAGGCAGTGTGGAACTCGCAGTTTTTTGAAGCGAAAATGTGCACTGTCCATTTGCGTTCGGACCGAGTTCATCTCCGATAAAGGAACTAGTATAGAAACTTATTGGCTTAAAGGGATCTATGATGAGCCTTCCGTTGTACATCACCTTAAACTCTCTGGTGTCATTGGGACCGAGCTCTTGGATCTCTGAGAAGTGTAGGCAGACGTAGAACCGTGATGTCTGGTGCAAACCGGTTAGCGAAATGTTCATATGAGCGTCGGGGTCTGTTGGAACAGAGGCCGTGGCCATAACATTTTCTGGCACCTTAAATCCATTATCGTTGTCTACACTATTATCGGTTCTAATCTGTGACCAGTTTTCGGAGTTGTATGGCAGCCAAATACGATCAAAGACATCTGCTCCATAGACACCAGATCCGTACCTAAAACAATATATAAGGGCATGTTTAGTACTTGTTCGTTTCATTGTTTTTTAACATGAACTTGAAACTAAAACCTTAAAGATTGTTTAGAGAAGGAGCCAATGTCTGCTCTCAAGAAAGTCTGCAAGGACCCCGACTCGTTCGCGTACGCTTTGCTGGTGAGTTTACGCAGCTCTATAGCGGAGATGAATGGCGTTGAATCCTCTGTTTTGACGAGACAGACTTGTAACCTGCTAGTGGCCAATATGTGTATGATTTCAAAGGTTTCAGATTTGGTCTCCTCGGCGGTTGAAACTGTCGCCCATTTGTTAGGCCCGAGGTGGAGATCGAACTTAGTAGAGGGTCTTGTGTCATAACCACCATGGAAGAAAATGGCCCTGATCAGATACTTATCGCCTGTGGTCAGGTTGAAGGTATAGCAGCTTCTAGAGCTCTGTGGAAAACTCCGGAGGTACCTTGCGGAAGAAGTTAAACAATTAGTTACCTATACCTAGTTTGATCTTGATAATGTTTTCTATACTCTCTATATACCATGTTTGTTGCTCTGATTTGCTCTGGTACGATGATTTGATGCTCCTGCCAATGCCGGTATCGATGTAAGGCGCATCAGAGCTGTATGTTATATTTGTTGCTTTTTCTAGGAAGCTAGTTCCCATCGGAGCACCACAAGTTAAACTGGTGAATCCTGTAAGAATAAAAACCAAGAAGAATTGTTTGAAAAAAACTAAACCGACTTTGTTTAGATATCTTTTTTGGTTTCAAATTAAATTAGCTTCTTCTTTTTTTTTTTTTACCTGACGGATTTTGTGCAAGACCAAAACCTAAGACAAGAAGAACAAAAAGATACATGGAAAACCCCATCATTCTCATAATTCTTTGACAATTCTAAGAAAAGGAAAAAAGCGGATGAATAGAAATGAACACAGATTTGGTTTATATTACGGTTATTATTGCGACCTCAGAGTCAAATTTAGTGATCAATTCTGATCTAATTATTTGTCTACTTTCGTGTTTTGTTTATGAATGTAGACTATCCTGTACAACATTACAAGTGGTCTAAGACATGTTTTTAAAACCTAAACAGGGCCTAGTAAAAACAAGTGAGGTGTACATAATTTATCCGACCACGTGAGGTTTTTTTTGTTGTTGTTATTTTTCACTGTGTTTGGTTAGAATGCAATTACATTTTCAAGTAACAATCTAGGGCCAAAAATCATTCAAGATAACCTTTAAAAAAAAGATGGGTGAATCATCATTTGTTTGAAGATAACCGTTGGAGTAGTCTTCAAGCCTGCAGGAGTTTCTATCCTTCCAACCATATAGAAAAGTGCATGGACTTCTTAAAGCATCTCTGTTGATGATTTATCTATGGAATTTTCACACAAAAAAAAAAATAAAAAATTAAAAAAGTATAAAAAGAGTATGGAGAAGGGGTTCTCATTTAACATGAGGTCTTAATGGGAAACTTATAACACCCGTTATTTCTTTATTGGTGGTACAGTTATTATTAACACTAGGATTTGGACCCTGCGGTTTGCAGGGGGAGTGATATTCATTTTAAATGCAATTTAAAAATACTAATTATATATTTAAATTGTGGATAATGACTGAATCACATCGAGTTTATTTTTGTTCAAGAGCATTTCGACTATACTCGAAGCTTTCGGTTTACACGTATCATTTTGTATGATAAAACAATCAAAATCTCTTTTTTTTTGTAAGGTAGGATAGAATATTAACAAATAGAGTTTTAGTGTATATGTGTTTCTTCAAAAATATTTGATTATCTTTGAATGATGAACATTCTATTTATCTAACCGATAGTTTCTGATTTCTTATTGTTATTAAGTTATGATTTACCAAAACCCACAACTTTTTAAATAAATTATAAAGGGTTGCAATGATTAGTATTAACAATTATAGTGGTTAGAGTTACAATTATTATCACCAAGAATTACAATTCTTAACACCAACAGCTGGAACAGTTAACCAAAAGGTCACAATGTTAATCATAATGGCTCAAAACATCCACATTTGCAATGGTTTATCACCAAAAATTGTAACATTTTATGACTAATAGTTACAAGCACAAAAAATTGCAATTGATCTTAATCTAAAAAATTGCAATGCTTAACTCAAGCGGTTGCAAGAATTTACTTAAATTTCCAACAATCTTTTTCTTATTTAACTGGAATCACATATTCAATAAACAATTAATACATATATTAAACTCGTGCATAAATAAAAATTTCTAAGATTTTTTTTGAAACAATATTCTAATACTTGTTTACTCGATACTATTATAAGTCATTTTGGACACATGAAGATAATACACACGTATTTCCACACTACGCTAAGTGTTTACTCGACACTATTATAAGTCATGTGTATTATCCATTCATGAATGTATACAAAGCCAAGTCCCAACTTATTGAAGCATCATCACTTCACACTCATATTTGTAAATACTTTTAATCATGCAAATGCAATTTTTCATGGTATCTATTAAGAATAACATTTCAACATACATGTCCAAACACGTACCTTGGGATGATATAAACGTATGCTTCATATATGGTTTCCACATTGAATTCAGCCTCTAATGTTGTATTAGAAGGAAATTGGGTATTCCACAATTAAAAATTTAAATGGATTTTTTGAACTAATTTATTTAACACACTTAGCTACCAACCTTCTAACTCATTTCGTCAACTGATCTGGTACATTACATTCAGACCAAACAAACTTTATGGTAATCACCCGGTGAATGATCAACTCACATACAACACAATATTTAATGTCAAGGTGTCGCAACTGGGCTTTTGCATGCATGTGATTTAAATTTCAAGAATCACATCCACCTCCCTTATGTCTTTCATTGCAAAACTTGATGACAATAATATGTTTTTGTAAGCTTTACTTTTATGAAGTCAGTATCAAAGATAAACATGTCATCAACATACAAACAAACGATATTTCATTAATGGACTCGTCAATTTTCTACATAAACACATGGCATACTAGTTAACTTGAAATCACTTGATAAGGCAACCTCATCAAATCTGTGATGTCACTTCTTATGTTCTTGCTTAAGCCCATACAATGATTTTATCAACTTATACTCTCTCAGTGAAATTATGCTTGCAGCCTTTCTGTAACATTACTTTTGCATATTTTGGTAACTTCGCTAACTTTACATTGGTTAGTGAAGAGTTGTGATTGTTAACACACAATTGCAATGATTAGTAAAAAGTTACAGATGCATTGAAAGGGTGTATCCAAAAAGAAACGTTCATTGGTAAAATATTTTGATGATGTCATGTTTATATATAAAAAAGATCGTATCTGTTGGATTATCATTTTTTTTCCTATAAAAATGATGATGTTAGTAAAAAAATAAAAATTAGGTTTTCTATTATACATAGATTTTTGTTTAAACTGTGAGTATCGTAAACATATGAAAGGGTTTAGATTAATCCCCAAATAAAGGTAAAATCTACGGATAGGCTCTTTACGGGTATTCAAATGGTTTGTTAGCAATAGGCCCATACCACGTGATCACATGATGGAATATAGTGGAGTACCTTCGAATCAGATTGCTTAGCAACCCAAGTCGGCTGTTAGTAGACCACCATCACGTGGTTTTGGTTCAATTATTTTCAAAAACTAGATTTAATTACATTAAAATATGTTATAAATATTAATTTTGATTGGTTGAGAACCTTTTGAATATCAAAACCAATCTAAGTGCTCTAAGCTCCTTAGGATTTTATGTGGGTGAGTAGATGTTCTCGAGATAGGTTTGGTGGATGAGTTCTCCTTGTCCCGAGATAGGTTTCGTGTTTTTTTATTTTATTTTGTTTCCACATATTTTAAATAGTGAGATTCATATTTTAAAAAAAACCTATTATCCTCTAAACTAAGTCACCAATGAAAAATTATATTTTACTTTAATTGTGGGGTTGAAAAAAACCAAAAAAGTAGTTGTAATTTTTTTTTTAAAACAAATATTAGAAAAACCAGAAATCAATGGTGAGCGACATCTGTCAAACCAAAATTTAAGGAGGTATATAAATTAAATTAGATGTATAAAAGATGATATACGTTTAAGTTTTCTTAATATAATAGTTTTTTCTAGCCCCAAAAATCATTATCAATTTGGTCAAAGCACTTGAGATGAAGAAACTCTTTCAAATCGCGAGTCCCATTATAGCTACCTTCTACATCATTGCAATAGGTTTGAATATTTAATTTTACGCAAACTATGCATTTTGACAGTAATATTTATACAAATCGTCACAGTTTTTAGACCAAAAAAAATCATCACAATTTAACGTTAAATTCAAACCTGGATAGTGACATAAGGACACTAACATAAAAAATAGGCTTACAAATCTTTTCATAGTTTAATGTTTTCGTTTTGGTTTACTTATTGAATCTACTAAGAGAAAGCAAACTCTATTATTACATTGATCCTCGTTATTCTAGTAAAAATGATAGGACAATGTAAAAATTATAAGTGTATTTTTATTTAAAATTTAAAGTAGTTAATTTTCTTCGACTATAATTTATTTTTGTTAATTAAAAGCAGCTTTGAAATATAATATTATATAACTGAACCAATATATATATATATATATATATATGTAATATATTTCACAAAATAGATATTTTTAGTTATTCTAACCATTATATTTGTTTTGATTAGTAACTTTTTACTGTTTCAGTAAGTTGTACAATTTTCATTGTTACCAAACACAAAAAAATATCAAAAGCTACAATTAAAATGATTTTCTTAGTTTTTTTAACCACTTTATCTTATTACTTCTTCTTGCTTTCTGGTTGAACTATTATGTAACCACTTACCTCTTAAAGTCTTGTTATGCTTTTATTCACTGATCCAACCTATCATATATTTATAAATATATAATACTCCTACACTTTATTTTGTTCAATATATATAAACTAATATTTTTATGTCTTCGTTATATTCTATCAGGTTTAATGGCGAATGAAACATATGTAAACAAAAATTGTACTGAAATTCTAAATACCAAGGAACATACGATTCCTGGAGGTTATGTTTCACATAGTGCTACATGTTCCGGTTCAAGTTGTGTCTATTTGTGCAAGAGAAAAAATGTCAACGGAGTTGGTACTTGTATTGGGCCAAAAAATAGGAAAAATGTCGCTGCGTTTATAAATGTCCTTAATAATCAGATTATATGCTGAATGAGAAATTATTAAAATAATATTTAATAAAAATAAATAAGTAGACTAGAATATGAAGCCTAGTTGATTGTAGTGATTTCTTAATTTTGTAATAATGAGGATTCAGATCGGTATAATATATGTTCATAAAGAACAAGTTTAAAAAATATTTATGAATATTAACATATACTATGTGCATTTCCAGTTAATTTTTCTTTTTGATTATGTTAAGCTTGTTATTTTAGAGTTTAGATCCAATATCTCATAAGTAATAAACTATGAAATGTGAGTTAAGAAAAAAAATATATTTAGAAAAAAACATACCATCATTAAAATTTAAAGGGTTTTCAAAAAACAATTTTTTTACGGGAGTACCTATATATATATATATATATTATTTTTTTTTGTCATCAACGTATACAGACTCGTACTGACTTTGTAAACCAAACCGGGTGATCTGCATCCATGTGAACGACAAAAGACGATTGCATCTTAACACTGCGTACTAGTCTATCCGCCATTGAATTTTGCGTCCTTGGTACATAGATAATCGCTGATCGGGTGAAACTCTCTTTCAGGATCTTGACATCTTCTAAATAATTTGCAAAAACTGGTCATTCTTCTGGTTCTGAAACCATCTTCACCAATTGAGAACAATCCGTTGCAAACGTAACCTGAAATTAACGTAAATTTCTCATACATTCCATTGCCCAGGGTAGCGCTTACATCTCCGCATGAAGGGGAGAGAGACTAACCCTAACATTCCTCGCCCCCAACAATCCATCAAATCCTTCTAAGGTGATGAACCAACCTTGTCCTGAAAAGGTATCACCCTCTTTTCATGAGCCATCTGTAAAACACCATCTTCCTGGAATTGACGGTAGGATCGTATCCACTATTTGTGGTATTGTCCTCTGTTCATTCAATATTTGTGCCTCAGCCCACAGTGTTGATTCAGTTTTTGCCAATTTAAACGTATCCATAGGATCCATATCCAGATTACTGAAAACTTTATTATTCCTAGCTTTCCAGATGTACCATAGTATCCATGCAAACTGATGATTTTCCATCTTCGGGAAAACTCTTCATAAAAGATGATCCATGTTTGTGAAAAGAGAACTTGTTGGAAAAATATCTGGATTTGATGGTATCTTCGAGAGAGCCCAAACATGAATTGCTGGAGGGCATTCAAAAAACACATGGTTTATCGATACCTCGTTGGCTCCACATCTTACACAACAAATATCTCCTTTCATCCCCCTCGCTTGTAAATTCTTCTTTACTGCTATACACCATGTCACTAATTGTCATAGGAAATGTTTAAACTTTGGTGGACACCGTATTTTCCAACAGAAAGCCTTCAGAACATCAACTGTGGGGCCAATCAGTAATGGTGGTCTTTCCCTATCTGGATAGATCCATTCTACCTGATAAATTGATTTGACTGTATATTTTCCATTTTTTGTGAAGTGCCATCCATCTCTATCTACCCTCTGAGACCCTGTTCAGTGGTATACTTTCTATAAGTTTTGCATCCTGTGGATCCACCAAAGCCCAAATTGCATGTGAATTCCAAGTGCATGAGGTAGAGTAAATGAGAGACTTCACTGTAATGTCCGGGTATAAATTGTGTTGGTTTTATTAGCTGGTCTCGGGCGAGTGGTTGGGAGCCATAGATCATTCCATACATATATAGAAGAATCTGATCCCACCTGTTTGATTAGTCCTTTGCTTACCAGAGATCTAGCAGAGACAAAACTCCGCCAGCCATATGACGGAGAATATAAACGAATCGGTTCCAAAGGTGCGGCATACCTGTAATACCGCCCTTTGAAAACTCGAGAGAATAAAGTATTTGACCTCTCTATTAGACGCCATAACTACTTACCAAGCATCACTGTGTTGAAATCAATGATGTCTTTAAAGCCCAAACCTCCTTCATCCTTATCTACACATACTTTGTCCCATGATTTACAGTGCATGCCTCTTGTACTTCTCCCTGGACTCCACCAGAATTGTGATACTGCGCTTGTCAGTTTTTTCACAGTTGCCTTAGGTAAACGATAGCAGGACATCGTATGATTTGGTAATGCCGTAACCACTGATTTAATGATCACTTCCTTTCTTCCTTTTGTGAAAAACTTGAAAGTTCACCCATTGACTCAATTATTTAAACGATAATGTACAAAGCTAAAAACTTGGATCTTTGATCCCCCCAGATTTTCTGGTAAACCAAGGTAGGATCCCATTCCTCCAAGATTTTGAATTTTCAAAATATCCCTTAATTCATGTCTGACGGATTCTTCAATCCTAAGTCCAAATTGAATGAAAGACTTATCAAAATTTATTAGATGCCCTGAAACTGCCTCATATTCCTTTAAAATCTTAAGAATGGTTTGACACTCTTCTTTTTGAGCTTTACAAAAGAAGAGACTATCATCCGCAAAAAGCAAATGAGATATCGATGGGCAAGCTCTAGCTACCTTCATTCCCGTAAGTTATTGCCCTCTTTCTGCCTTTTTTTATATTTGCAATTAAAACCTCAGTGCATAGAATAAATAAATAAGGCGATAAAGGATCTCCTTGACGTAAGCTCTTATGTGGAACAATGAGGCCAGGTGGTTGTCCATTTATGAGAACCCGATATTGAACCGATGTAATACATTCGATCATCAATTTAATCCAATGAAGGTCAAAACCCATTTTCTGCAATAAGGCCTTAATAAACTCCCATTCCACTCTACATACGCATTTTAATTGTCATATAATTTCCTAGACATGCTTTATTGGTCCGCAATCCGTGGAACATTTCCTGGGCGATAAGAATATTATCAGAAATCAACCTACCTGCCACGAATTCCGATTGAGTTTCGGATAAGAGTAAGGGAAGATAGATTTTCAATCGCTGACACAAAACCTTTGAAATAATTTTATATCCTACATTACAGAGACTGATTGGCCTCAATTCCGTCATCCTTGTAGGTCTCTCAGTTTTTGGGATCATACAAATATTAGTAATATTTAATCGTGCATCCATTTCTCCCAAAACCAAGAAATTATTCACCATTCCTACCAAATAATTCTTAATAATATACCCAGAGTGTTGGAAAAATAGAGCTGTTATGACGTCCAGTCCTAGCGCCTTTTCTGGGTGCATCATAAACAAAGCTTCTTTAACCTCCTCCTCTGTCGCTAGCCTCAACAAACGTTGATTCATCTGAGGAGTGATACCCGGTGTAACCTCTGTCAAGAAACTATCGAATTCCAATGGGGAGGTGGTACTAAATACATCTTCGAAATAATCTATTGCCACCTTTTCCACACCATTATCCTCTGTAATCTAATTATCATCAGCATCATGTAGTCCAACAATTCTGTTACGAACCCGCCGTTGCTTAGTTAAAGCGTGATAAAATTTTGTGTTAAGATCCCTAGATGAATACCACATGTTCCTGCTTTTCTGGTGCCAGTAATCTTTTTCATCCTTATATGCATCTTGTAATTTTCTAAACACCTCCAAAATATCCTCTTGAGACCTGGTATTATCTGTTTGTACCTCTTCAAGTGCTTGTTGTAACACATTTATTTTTTCTTTTCCATAAGGTGGATTATTTTTACCCCATTTAGCAATTTCATGACGACAATTACTAATTTTTGCCACTATACTCTCTGCTCCCCCTTCTACTTTTCCTTTGTTATAGTCTATCCAACCCATTGTAATTGATTCCAGAAGACCCGCTTGTCCAATCCACCTCTTATCGAACCGAAATTGTCCTTTCCTCCTGGGAACTTTATCTTCTAGATAAGCCAACACTGGCCGATGATCAGAAGCCACCATCCCAAGATATTCTGTAAAAGAACATGAAAATAGAGTATGCCACTCTTCATTTGCTAAAGGACGGTCTAAACGACATCTAACCATCACTGCCCCTTTCCCTTTTCCTCTTCTCCCTTGCCATGACATTTTGTTTCCCCTAGCCGGAAATTCTAATCAACCACTATTTCTTATCATGTTATTAAAAGGAATAAAAGAATCTGCACCCCTCATAGATCCTCCATCTTTTTCATGATTTCCAGTAATCTCATTGAGATCACCAATAATGAACCAGGGTTCGAATCGCGACAGTCCATATCTAGTTAACCGTTCCCACACTTGTTCCCGCATTTTTTGAACTGGATCCCCATACACAAAAGTAAGATAAGCCGTTTTGCCCAGAGCCTCCGCTTCCACATCAATCATTCAGTTGCTAGAATATAATACCTTAACCTGATACTCATTATTATAGAAAAACGCTAATCCCCCACTTCTTCCCACTAGGTCTACTATGAACAGATTATCAAATCCAAAGTGAGCTTGAAAGTTTTGGACAAACTCTGAATCTTGCTTTGTTTCTGCAAAAAATAAAAAAATCCGGTTTATGTTTATGCCTTATCTCGCTCAAATAGCTTATAGTCCACTTACTTCCCATTCTTCGGCAATTCCAACTTCAGTAAAAACAATTGTTCTTTATTTGCTCCGGAGAGCCAAGTCGACGGGTGTAATGATACCTTATTTCCAGAGTCCGACTATTTTCCTTTCTTTGTGACCTGAACCATCTCATAAAAATCCAAAATGATTCTAATGGTACTATCCGATTTGTATCACTTAGCCTCCAGATCAATGAAAACCGCTTCCATAATTTAAAGGAAATCGACAATCTCATAAACAGCAAAAGCCAAACATTATATACCATAAATAAAGATACAACTCTATCGTCACAGTTAATAGCTACATCAAACCAGCTTGTTTCACCAAAACACCAATTCCCACTATCTCCTTGCTTTGAGAAAAACTGTCATCTCTCATCTCACGGGTATCATAATTTGATCCTCTCCATCCAGATTGTATCTGATCATGGTTTGATGATACCAAAGACAAACAACGCTCCCACACCGTTGCACATATAAGAGGATAGTCCATACTCCCCAAGATATCCCTAAAAAAGAAACCTGCAAAGCCATATCCAGTAAACCAAAATCTCTCCGAGCATTGAGCGAATATAAGCAAAATAGGTCTTACTCTACCAAGATGACAACATACCAAAACTAACACATTCCACTTCGTGCCAACAATATAATGATAGAAAAATAACAACTGGTTAATGGGGCAGTCATTGATCACAGTTTCCGAAATAACAAAACCAAGAACCCCTAATTGCATTTGCCACCACTAGACAAGAACATTCTTGAGACCTAACGAACTTAACATACGGCTCCTTCTTACCACAAGACCACTATATCTCTGATTCCATTCCATACCAATTATACCATTATCCCACATCATATTCCTATATCCACATATATGATGATCAAGTCGATTACAAATGCACGTTACCATGAATAGCCGAAAATACCAATAACGCAAGACTGTTTTATTATTCCATTGCTTTACCTCAAGGAAAGCCATTAACAGCAACAATAAAAACGCAGATAAAACCAGACTCATACTACTCTTAGAAACAAATAAGGTGCAAGTGTTCATAAAGCTTATTAAAACCGGAAAGCAAACTAAATCATAAGACAGACCCTGCCTGCTTGAAAATTCTTGAAGGAAGACTCTATCCATGAATCAGATCCTCTAATGCCCAAGTTTCGGGTTTGATGTACCCTTACTCTCCGTTTGCTTACTGTTATCTCCCTGTCGTGCTCCTGTCTTTGCTGCATCTTGCTTACGTGGTGAAGCAAGCGCATTGAACACTCACATTTTAGTGCTTCCCGCAGTGCTTATTGTAGGCTTGAATAGCCTCTTGCGTAAACCTTGCTTCTTCACCACATCTCCTCCAGGCGGACCTTGCTCTTCTTCCACAGCTACCATTTCTTCTTTCTCTTGGACAATACTCTCCTCTTCCTGTCCTTTGACCACTTCCTCAATTTCTTCCTCTCATAGCTTCTCTAGAAATCCTCTAAATCCATATATATCCCATTCTCAAGTAAATGAGCCTTAATCTCATACATGTCCATTACATCCTCATCGTCTAAATCTACCTGATCCTCCTGCATACCATGGACCGCTGCCAGCCATTGATCTGCATCAATAGGATCCGATATTACTTCTGTTCCATCAGCCTGAGCTTTGGCCAGCTCACGAACTTCCTCACGAACATCTCGTTGAAGCTGTTGCTCTCTACCTTATCCTGAAGAGGGTATAATTTGTCCACTCTGAGCGCCAAGCCTTGTATCCTCTCTCCACGCAGGTCTATAACGAGAAGCTTCCCCATCTCCTCTATAATTTCCACAGTTATTGTATGCTCTCTTACTTCCCCTCTCTGACACCTTCATCCATTTAGAATATGTTTCCTCCACGATTTTGCCCTTGCCCTTGCCATAAAACTCCCGACCTTCTCTTTCTTTATTCTGTTGATTCGCGTTCCCATTGATGACCACACCTTTATAACTTCTTGCACGATCATCATACTTTCCTCCATCATACCACGCACCACTTTCATCTCTTCCTTCCCGTTTCTTCTCTGGACTCTTCTCGGTGTTCTTCGTATCTAAGGGACATACTTCGTCTTTAACAAAGACTGCCGCAAACTTGACAATATCCAAATAGCTTCTCGTAACGCAACGATACCGGAACTTCCTGATCACCATCATAGAACTCCCCGCCTGTGAAGTCTACTTTGGTTTCGAAACAAATCTCTTTGAAAGCATCGACCACCACCTGAACACGAGAATGATCCAAATCGACAGCCACCGCCCTTCCAATCGCCTCACCAATGCTCTCAAAAGTGGGTACTGTTTTGAACTCCACCGGAACTCCTATAACTCGAACCCAAAAGGTTATCTCCGACGGGTAGAGCGAGGACTTCTTAGGTTGCCAGCGCGCCAAGGAAAACATCCAGTAATCAAAATGAAAGGATTGAAGCTTAAGAACCCCCTCTATGTCCTCCTCCTTATCGAAGTCAAACTGAAACTTACCAAAACCCAAATCTGAACCAACTACCCTCTCTTCCAATTTCCATATTTTCGAGAGATTCGAAATCAGAGCCTTCATCTCCTGCTCCTCCGGATTCATACATCTTCCAGTCAGTGTTTTGGAAAAGGTCTTGATGATAGCTGAGTTATCGAAATGGGGCACCGAGATCTTCAAACGTTTGCGAGTTCTTCTCCGTTCTTCACCTCCCCCGCATTGCTCAGAATCTGACTCTGCGTCATAGCCAAACGAATAAGAGCAAAAATTTGATCTTTGTCTAGAGCAAAAGAAAAAGTTTCGAAGTATATGATCCAAGCATAGTGAAACGCCTTATTCCTTTTATACTGATCCCAAATCCTCATCCTACGACTCCCAAGATTTTCCTTATTTTCTCCATATCTTCTATGATTTATGTAAACAAAATCAATCTCCCTGAATAATCCCATTAACTGCAATCTCATACTCCAATCCCATATTTCTTGTATTATCGCATCATCAATTCCATTTTAATGCTCTTTTCGGGATGTCTCCTTATCCGCAAAACGCTTGATCAAAACAATGTCTGGAAATACGAAAGACAAAATCGCAGTTCGCAACAACGCTGGTAAGAAAACTCGAGCTGCCATTACGCATATGGCCAACGCTTACGCAAACGCCACAGTTCTAGAGAAAATTGAAAACCTAGCCGCTAATTTTCGCCACAGGAAGTGCAATGAAACGAGCTTGCGATTTCTATGTCTAAACATAAAGGGAAACGATAAAATTTTATCAAACTCCGTAAGTTTGGCTCATTACCAAAATAAAGAAGTCTTAACGTGTGAGGGTTTTTACTAAAACATGTTTTCCGAAAACTTTTCGGAAAAGAAAACCTTGCTCTCCCCAAAACCGCAGAAAAACCCTAGGTTAATCGCGGAAAAAGGAAACACAGCAAATCTGATACATAACTCACCGATGTACTTCTTCCGAACATCTTGCGGAAAAAAAAACCCTAGGTTAGCCGCAGAGAAAAAAAGGGAAGCACAACAAATTGGGTACTTAACTCGCTGATGTACTTCTTCCAAATATCTTTCAGAAAAACCCTAGATTAATCGTAGAAAAAGGAAAGCACAACCAATCGGTTACGAAACCCCCACGGCTGTACTGCTTCCAAATAACATTCAGAGAAACGAAGTTGATTTCCATAGAATCACTTGAAACCTAAAACGACTGACGAAGACTAAATAAAGCAAAACAGGAGATCGTATTCCCACCGCTAAAACGTTTTCTGAAACCTAAGATTTCGTAAGAATTCAAGTATCACTTCCATAGTAACAAATTCCGCGAGTTGTCGATGTTTGTCACCTAAGTCTTACTTTGGAAAAAATTACTCGAAAATTCCACGGATCAATCCCACGGATAAGAGAAAAACTTCTGACTAAGTTTGGTTGCAATAATTAACCTTGTCACAGCTCTCGTATAGCCAAAACTTGAAAACCTCTTTACGGAACAAATCTCGTAAAAATTAAGCTTGACAACATTTTACGAAACATCTTTCGAAAAATTAAAATCGATAAAATTTTGCGAAATAACTGTCGTAAAATTAAACTCGATATTATTTTTCGGAAGAACTTTCGTAAAATTAAAATTGGCAACATATGACAACCTACGAAAATCTAACGACGATCTTAGAAAAAGAGTCTCGGATAAGAAAAGAGATGGAGCGAAATCCTAGAATCAAAATTCGCCCATCCACCTCTCTCCACGGTCTCACCATCCTTCCTCTCTCGCCTTAATCTGTGGCCAAAACCTCATCACCTATATTGGCAGCAGCCAAAACGCGGCCAGGAAAGAAGAGAAGTCCAGGAAGAATTAATATTCTTGTTATTCGAATTGGGCAGACAGACACAAAAAGAGAAGGGCAATTGAGCAAGTAAAACGGAGAAGAGGCTAACCCGAATTTTCGAGAGAACTAAGGTATTTCCGACTTGAAAGTTTTGAAATCAGACTTGGAAGTTTCGTAGAAAATTACTAAGAAATAAAAACGCCTTTGAGACTGCTATAGAACTTTAGGGAACTTAAAACCTAGGTGGATAGTATAGCGAACTAAGTCTTATGCAAATTTTCCTGTCTCGACATATCGTTCCATAACTATTCAGCCAGATCTTGCAAACTGATCTAAACTCTCGAAAAATTGAGAAACGATCACCACACGTATCCAGCTCACTTCCTAAAGAGAGAAAAAAACTAGAGACATGAACGTCGTCTTAAAACCGATTCGTTTCTAGCGATTTTATCAAAACCAAATCACAGTCCCAGCGACGTCTTTAAATCGACCCAGATTGTCGATCAGTCTAAACCACGGAAGAAGAAATGTACACAACCCTTCAATGTATCGGTTCAAACGTTTTCTTTCGTAAAAAAAAAAGGGAGGAGTAGGTACATATACTATACTTGTATACTCCCAAACTTCAAAATCCTTTGCCTTGTCATCAAGAAAACGCTTTCGTCAAACGCTAAGACGACTTAAGGGCAGAAGAGGAAAAAAACGTAAACCGACCTAGGAGCGAGTATATAAGGAGTCCTAGGCGAGAGGCACGAAGGACAACATTTTAGACTCAGAATTCTCGGCACTTAGAAACTTTAGGCTTTATTCTCGACAAGTTCGGTTTCTATGACTGGCACTCAATTACTAGACGAACTCGCCCAGGCAGTTTGATCTCTTGTTCATCTCTATCAATTGAACTACGTTTGGCTTGATCCTCGAAAGGGGTACATAGGTAGCCTTTAACAAGGTTCAGTCTGAATCAATCAAAAACCTTTTATGTACCTTTTTCGTCTTTTGTTATCGAGCTGCGACTCAACTAGGTTTGAGCTTTTAGGCTGCTAGAACTAGGTAAATCGCTGACAGCCTTTGCGGCCAAAGCTTTTATGATCTCTTGTAATGATCGCAACGCTCTCACGCGGATTCAAAATAAGATCTACTATTTTCTCTAAACTCATTTATTATCTCTTCGTGATTTCTGCATCTATTTGGTCACTTGTCGTTGGCTCTCCAGAGATCCGGGACCTCTAGGAAATTAGGGTTTTTCTTAGTTTCCTAATTTAAACGTAAATTGACAGTGCGTATTTCGGTTCCCACAATGACCATCAATTTTCTGGGATATTATGGTATATATGGAAGGTCGGAATAATAAAGTATTTAGTAATCTTGATACTGGCCCAAGGGAAATACTTAAATTAGCAGAATTGGAATCAACACTTTGGGCTGATGCACAAATACTCACTGATCAAAAGAAGGAACTTCACAGAATCCCATTAGTAACGTCAGGACGTTGGTGCTTTATTGATGGTTCATGGAAAGATAATGAATTATTTTCAGGACAAGGCTGTTATAGTACCCTACCGGGTTTTGATGGTTTATTAGGGGCAAGGAATGTAAGGGTATGTCTTTCACCTCTTCATTTGGAGGTGGAGGCTTTGATTTGGACAATGGAATGTATGAAGAATTTAAGACAGATTCAGGTTACGTTTGCCATGGATTGTTCTCAATTGGTGAATATGGTTTCGAACCAGAAGAATGGCCAGCATTTGAAAGTTATCTGAAAGATATCAAGTTTTTACAAGGAAGTTTCCTCAACTCAGATATCGTTCATGTACCTCGAACGGAGAACCAATAGGCGGATAGCTTAGCACGCAGTGCTAGGTAACAACCTTCGTCGTTCACATGGATGCGGAGTTACCACTTTAGTTTATAGAGTCAATATAAACCTGTGAATGTCTTGTTATCAAAAGAAAAATTGTTTTTAAGAGATTTATTTTATATTTCAATACATATTATATGAGTTAATAATGGAAAATTTTAATCTTTTAAAAATAATTGTATTTTTGAATTATAATTGTTCCAAAATATTAAAATAGTTAATTATATTAAATAATGTATTATTATCAGATGGAATATGTTTTAATATGCATAAAACATAACTATTTATTTTTCTAGAAAAAGAGAAAACAGATTAAAAATATTTGTAATTCAAGATTGATATTTATAAACAAAACAAAGCTGATCAAATTAGACATACATAACTAATATAACAAGAAACGATAAAAATAAAAATATGAGAATGAAAACTAATCATGAGACACGTAAACATAACAATAACAACATAAATAAAATAAAAGATGAGAGAAAAATATGGTCACACGTAAGAGGATGTAGCACTATTGTCCCAATTTAACCAAATATGCTAGATTCCTTTATTCAAAATTTTGTTACAAACAAAAATTTATAAAATTACTATAGGGCAAGTGCCCCACCTTCTATGTAAGTAGATCCGCCCCTGCTAAGCTCCTTTGGGTTTTCTGTGGGTGGGTAGATGTTCTCAAGATAGGTTTGGTGTATTAACCAATAAAGGAGAGAAACATGTCGTTTTATCCAATTTGGTGAATGAGTACTCCTTTTTTCGAGATAGGTTTGGTGTTTCCTTATTTTATTTTGTTATCACATATTTTAAATGGCGAGATTCATATTTTAGCATGTTCAACATGTTTTAATTTTTTTTAGAAAACTTTTATCCTCTAGACTAAGTCACCAATGAAAAATTGTATTGTGCTTTAATTGTGGGGTTGAAAAAAAACAAAAATGTAGTTGTAAATCTTAAAAAAATAATTTTAGAAAAAACAGAAATCAATGGAGAGCCACATCCGTCAAACCAAAATTTAAGGATGTATATAAATTAAATTAGATGTATAAAAGGTGATATACGTTTAAGTTTTCTTAATATACTAGTTTTTTATAGACCCAAAAATCATTATTAATTTGTTGAAAGCACTTGAGATGAAGAAACTCTTTCAAATATCGAGTCCCATTATAGCTACATTCATCATCATCGCAATAGGTTTGAATATTTAATTTTACACAAAATATACAGTTTTATAGTAATATTTGTACAAATCATAACAGTTTTAGACCCAAAAAAAATCATCACAGTTTAATGTTAAATTCAAACCTTGATAGTGACATAAGGACACTAACATAAACAATAGGCTTACAAATCTTTTCATAGTTTAATATTTTCGTTTTGGTTTACTTATTGAATCTACCAAGAGAAAGCAAACTCTATTATTTCATTGATCGTCGTTGTTCTAGTATAACTGATAGGGGAATGTAAACAATTATAAAATATATTTTTTATTTAAAAATTAAAGTTGTTTGTTTTCTTCGATTATAATTTATTTTTGCTAATTAATAGAAGTTTTGAAATATAATATTATATACCGTAACAAATATATATATATATATATGTTTCACAAAAATAGATGTTTTTAGTTTTTTTTTACCTTTATAATTGTTTTGATTAGTAACTTTTTACTATTTAAGTAAAAATTGTATCATTTTCATTGTTACCAATCAAAAAAACAGGATCAAAAGCTAAAATTAAAATGATTTTCTTAGTTTTTTTAACCACTTTCTCTTATTGCTTCTTCTTGCTTTCTTTTTGAACGATTATGTAACCACTTACCGGTAAAAGTCTTGTTATGAGTTTATTCACCAGTCCAACCTATCATAAAATATATAATACTCGTACACTTTATCTTGTTAAAGATATATAAACTAATATTTTTATGTCTTCGTTATATTCTATCAGGGTTAATGGCGAATGAAACATATGGAAACAAAAATTGTACTGAAATTCTAAATACCAAGGAACATACGATTCCTGGAGGTTATGTTTCACATAGTGCTCCATGTTCCGGTTCAAGTTGTGTCTATTTGTGCAAGAGAAAAAATGCCAACGGAGTTGGTACTTGTATTGGGCCAAAAAAACAGGAAAAATGTCGCTGCGTTTATAAATGTCCTTAATAATATATTATATGCTGAATGAAAAATTATAAAAATAATATTTAATAAAAATAAATAAGTAGACTAGGATATGAAGCCTAGTTGATTGTAATGATGTCTTAATTTTGTAATAACGAGGATTCAGATTGGTATAATATATGTTCATGAAAGAACAAGTTAAAAAAATATTTATGAATAGTAACAAATACTATGTGTATTTTTAGTTAATTTTTATTTTTATTATGTTAAGCTTGTTATTTTAGAGTTTAGATCCAGTATCTCATAAGTAAAAAAAATATGAAATGTGAGTTAAGAAAAAAAAATATTTAGAAAAAAGCATCTCATCATTAAAATTTAAAGGGTTTTCTAAAAACAAAAACTTTTTTTTACGGGAGTAACTTTCATTATAAAAACACAAAAAATATCATAAGTGCCTTTTGGTAATAAAGAGTTTTAACAGGTAGAATAAAAAAAAACTAAGTTTGAAACTAACAAGTTGGAGCACAAAGAAAAAAGGACGTGTGATATTATATGACATTTCTATGTCGATGAACGGCTTTTTCTTCTTGGCAATATCATCGAGACAAATTTAATTCAACACTTCTCGGCCCCATGCACCATTTTCTCGACATCAATGTTACGCCTAATAACTCTTATTTGTTTCTTTATTAGCAGAACTACTCAGCCGATTGTGAAACTTGTTTTTAGAGTCTTAGGTTCTAAAGATTAATTCATTCTTCCGGTTTCCGTCATATTGATGATAAAGATAGAACAAAAGAAAACAGCAAGCGAAACAGCAATGCAATGTGTCTCCTATCTCAGTTTCCAAACGAAAACAGCAATGCAGTATCATATTTTCTTGGATGTGTTTACTATTCTTCATCTCCGAAGCTTTTTTGCTTGAGAACAAGGTCCTGAAGATTTGCCAAAGCTTCCTTAGCTCTCCTCTTGGCCTCTTTTGTTAGGAAATATGCGGTCAAATTTTGCGGAAAACCAGAATTTGCAGAATTTGTGGGAGCGGGAAAACACACACAAAATTGTTAACGGAGTTCGGCCAACTTTTGCCTACGTCTCCGGACCTGCTACAGATCTTTTATTATCAACCCGGGAAATTTTTACAAGCTCTCAACTCACACCCCGATCCCAAATACACTCAGAAATTACTCGTAATTTCTTAAAGAAGATTTTTTGTAAAAAAAAAAAAAAAAAAAAAAAAAAAAGGTTTTTTTTTTTTTTTTTTTTTCTCTCTCTCACGTTTTTTCTCTTCTTCTTCTCTTCTTCTTCTCTCTGTTTTTCTTGTTTTTTTGGGATGATCTTCTTCTTCTCCTTGTGTGGTTATTTATAGGAGATTATGGGGAGTTGGTGAAACTTCTTGTTGCACCTACCAAAAGAACACAAAAGAAATGTGTTGTTGAATTAATCAACAAACACCTTCTTGATACAACTTATTGTTGTACCTACCATTCAAAAACGTGTTTCTTTACATCTTTGGCTGCGAAGATCTTCTTATGTGCTTCCTTCTTTAACTCAGCCGCCTCGTTGTTCATCAAAAATGCCGAGATTATGGCCGCTGCCACGAGAGCGTCGGCTGATTCTTGGTCAAGAACCGTCGAGTGAGAAGATTTGGGGAAGAAGGAGAAATTGGGTTCAGAGCACGGCGGGCATGTGAAGGGAGAAGCGGAGGAAGACGGCCGAGGAGGGCAATCGAGGTGGGTGATGGAAGGGCAATTGAGGCAGACGATGCTCTCTTCTGGAGGAGGGACGTCGAGACAAATTGGGCAGAAGAGGTTACGATGCTCCCTGAGTAAACAGTCGGTGCAGAGTCGCCGGAGATTCTTGTTTTTTCTGACGGCGTAGGTGAAGAAGGCTTCTTGTTCCCCGCAGGCTGCGCATTGACGTAGGTTCTGTTCTTGATTCATGGCTAAGTCAACGAGATTAGGAACGCAAACTGTATTCTATTGGGAGTTGTTTACTTTATATAGAGAGAGAGGCCTTACAAAATTGGATCATAAGATGAAATGTAAAGTCCTTTTTGTCTCTTTCATTGCTTATTGCAAACTCTTAAAAGCATCTAAGATTGAACAAATGCGCGAGAGACTCAATTTCTCTCTCTTCATGTTTTCAGTTTCATACATCCAAACAACTAAAATAAGAGAAATAGTACAATTTTTCCCAGCTTTAGCTCTGTGACTGGACTGACTGACTCTCCACGTCCTCAGCTTCTTGTCTTGCACAAACGTTAAAAAAAAAAAAAAAATGAAAACGACATCACTCTGCCAACATAAATGGGTCGACTTCTCCTAGATCTGCCACCAAGGGTTCTAATTCTGATGGATCCTCGTCTTCTGGTGCTAAGTACGTTGGGAATGGAAGCTTTGAGATGTCTGGCTTCTTGTAGCACGCATCGTTAATAAACACAAAGTTCCCTTCTGCGCCAGGAACCTGCAATAGCAACGATGATTAACAATCTTATTCACCTACCCAGTGACCAGGACTGGCATTTGAGGGATACTTACTTGTCCTCTCACCCAGATGAGGTTCCTGGCAGGATCAATCTAGTTTATAAGATCATGTACTCCATGGAGAGTTTATGTTTTGTACTGTGGGGTTGATGCGAGCTGTCTTGGCTCTGGCCAATAACATCGTCAAGAGTGACCCATAAACCACAAATGAAAAAGATAAGGCCGAGATAAAGATCCATGGCTTTGATGGCGTGAGTGTCTACCATGTGCTGCATGCATCTCCGTGTGATTAGCGACAAACCAATTATTGCCGTGAGCTTTGCCGTCACAATTCCAGTAGAGACTCATCTGATGTGAATCGTGATAGATGGGAGTGACTGCAATTGATAATTTTGTGACTGTTTTATGTGATTCAAATCGTGATGCTAATTTCGTTATACACACTCAAAACTTAATTGCATGTAACAAACATTAAATTTCGCGATATGCAAATTATTATAACCGGCTTATTTCATAGTGAATAATTTTTTTAGTTTTACATAAACAGCTAATAATAGAGATATCCAAGATGCCATTTCGGTATGAAAAGGTTACTAAGTTTATGTATTCGAGTAAACATAAGTCTCGGTGACATCTGAAATATCAAATCGTCAATTGTTTAAATATCCAGTAAACAAAAATTAAATACCGGCTAACATACAAAATATTTGTATAAGTCAAAGTATAACCATTCTAACTTATAAATCGGCCAATTGAGTTGTGTTTAGCAAAAGAAAATCGTTAGCCCCGTGAATATCGAAAACAACAGTATTAACAAGGTAATGTTACTTAGAATAAAGATTATAAAGATAAATATAGAAAAAGTCATACACTAATAATATTTTTAGCTAACAAAACTGTTATCCGGCTTTTACAATGTTTGTTGTAGAAAAGATAGACTAACATCTGTCAAATCATGTTAAACACCAGCTTCTAAAATCATGTTAAACACCAGCTTCTAAAATGTTTGTAAAAATTTCCATAAGATAAAACACTCAAAATTCAATTGCTTATAAGCCAACATCAAATTTAGCTATATAAAAAACTATTTTAACCGGCTAGTTATATAGTCAATAATGTTTTCAGTTTTACATAAACAACTAATAATAGAGATATCCACACAGTCTTCTCTTTCTCAGACTCGTTGTGAAAAGTTGTCACTAACACGGTGGAGGAACAGAAAAATTTGCAGTTAACTATATCAAAGACATACAAACATTCTCATTATTGATATACCATGGATTTCACCCATTATTAGCCATGATATATAGGTGTTTTAGTAACTAATTCCAATTATACAGTCTTTTTAAAGTATTTAAGGGTTCAGATACGTTCTGGAGAAATATGAGTGATTTTGGAGTCTTTTGAGGTGCAGAACTGCACATGCGCATCAGATGTCTAGCTTTGTATGGAGACCTTCTGACGGTTAGATTGAGCTCATCGTTGGATACAAGATAGATATTTGAGTTAGCTTTCTAATTCCACCGGTTTGAGGTCAATCAGCATCTTTTAGCAGAAGTTATGCATGTTTTACTGAACAGTGGTCAGTCTGCCTCGCGAGAGGAAGCTGCGAGGAGATGAAGGACTGTCGATCGATGTAACAACATTGGTGTCGGTCGACAGTGATGCCAGAATATGGGCTGAGCATATTTTATGACCGCTGAAGTCCAGAAGCAAACCCAAATTACCACAATATCCTTGGACGACCAGAAACCTTATTTATGTTATTTATAAGCCATTGTTGACGGCTACACGCTATCTATGCTTTCTATTATTCATTGTTCTTAGTTAGGAGAGAAAGGAGGAACTCCTTCAGAGTCCTCCTGGAACTCCATTGTCTTTGGTTTTAATATCTATTGTTTTTAATATCTATTCATCTATGATTTCTGTGACAAACTTCATGTCTGAATAGATCCACATGTTAGGTTTAGGGTTCAAATAGGATGAAGGATTAGTCCCAACTATAGATTGCTGAGTTGTGATAATCATCTTTAGGATTGTTCATTAATGCATGTGTCTAGATTAGCTACCTAGAACATGCCCTTGGATAGTTTAATAAAAGCGAGAGCTTTATTCTCATCCTGAAAACATTCTAATATAACTATATTTCTTGCTATGAGCAAGGCGAGAGCTGATCTAGTGAGCTTAGTAAGCTATTATTTAACCTGCACATAAAGCTTGACTAGAGCGCGTCGATCGATATCACACTTGAATAATCGATCGATGCAGCAAAAGATGTGTCGATCGATATCCCTAGAGGATTATCGATCGACACTTTCTATTGATCAAAATATGACAGTTGAGATCAATAGATCTAGTTAATAGATAATTCAATACATGCGAGAGCTGATTGACTTGTTGATCAAGTAGTTGAGCTTTACATTATCATGCATGCAACTCATTAGGCATCTGTAGGATTATAATCTTGATCTCTTGAATAGAAACCCTAGATCTAGCAACCATCCTTCCATCAAACAACTCCTTGCCAAGCTGAACAATTGTCTTGTTCAACTTGTTTACTGTTTTATCTATTGCTTTGCATTAATTATTTACTGCTTTATAAACTATTAGCCTAGTTTAATCAAACTTATTTGATTTATTTGGTTCCCTAGCTCCCTGTGAATTCGATCCCTAAGTACTACAACTCGACCTCTTATTTGAGAGAGTATAAATCACTCCTTAGGATAATTTGAGTGATATCAAATTTGGCGCCGTTGTTGGGGAGCTTTGATCGCCATTAGATCTTGTCTAGTGAGATTTAGTCTAGGTTTTTCTACTGTTCACAGAAAAACTGATAAATTTTTTTTTCTTGTGTTTCAGGTACATCCATATGAGTAACAGAAGCAACAAGGGGATATGGTTCTTACTAGTAGAGCCACTGGATTCGGAACGCGTGATCCATAAGTTGCAGTCGACACCCTTCAAGCAGCGATTGGCAGCGTAGAAATCCAAGCGTTGATCGCCACTATTCATCATGCGTCGATCGACACTGTTTACCCAATGTCGATCGACCACTGTTCAACCTACGTCGATCGACACTATTCAACCTGTGTCGGAAAACACTGTTCATCCTGGCACTGGTCATCGAGGTACTGTTCATCCTGGTACTGTTCAACGAGGTATTGTTCACCTCAACACTGTTCATCCAACGTCGATCGATACTGTTCATCTGATGTCGATTGATACTGTTCATCCCGCATCGGTCGACACTGTTCGCCGCGACTGTTCACCGTGACACTGTTCATCCCGACATTGTTCATCTAGTGAAAAACGACACCACTTGCGGAGAGACAGAGAAGATCGAAGTGTTCATACTTAAGGTCAATTAGAATGGGCTGTTAAGAGACGAAAAAGGTCGCACCCGCAACATCGCATGACAATTGATTAATGCTCAGGGTGCTGTGATCCCTAATGTGATTGTTGTTGCTGAGATGAATGACTTTGACTTTAGCCGAGAGTGGTATGATTGGGTAGGTCAAGACCCCTTCCAGGGTCTTCCTCACCAAGATCCCAGAAACCACATCGAAGAGCTGGAGGATCTCGTGTCAAGGAGTGAGCAGAATGAAGTGTCTGAATACCACATGCTCTGTAAGATCTTCCCTATTCTATCTTTGGGGATGCATTTAGCTGGTTCAGTCAACTACAACCAAGATCTCTAACCAGCTGGTATGACATTGAAAGAACCTTATTTTACAAATTTCTTGATGATGCTAAAGCAACTCGAGAAAAGGAGAAAAATGATAAATGGGACATGTTCTTGGCATTGTTAGATGAGGAGTATATGATTCCAATACAACTGCTCGACAAAATTATGGCAAAAAGGGATGAACAACATGGATTTGGAGAGTCGAGCAAAAGAGAAGAAGATGAGACAAGTTATCCGACCTCAACATCAAATGACACCAGCACCTCAACATCGATCGACAGTAAGACCTTAATGTCGACCGATGACAAGACCTCAACATCGATCGATGGGTCGACACAGAAGAGCACCGATGTATCAAGTTGTGATCTTGTCCCAGATGTAGATAGAGAGATTACAATGGAAGATTCTTGGAGCTAGAGGATGAGGCACAACAAGAGAATCTAGATCACAACTTGGAGAAGAAGCTTGATGACCATCAACACACTTCAGAAAAGGATCTGAAAACTTCACTAGAGGCTAGCATCGATCGATACCCACCCGATTGCATCTATCGACACCCACCCTACATCATCGATCAACAAACGCCCTACATCATCAATCACCACGCACCAGATAGCATTGAGCTACACCCACCCGATTGCATCGATCGACACCCATGGTTGGATGAACTGCCAGGATACATAGTCGAGCTGGAACAAGTTGAGGAAATGATTTACATGTCTAAGGCCTCACACCTTGTTGTACCTAAATATCGGAGACCACCTATCTGGACAGAAGACGCTGATGGGTTTCACAAAAGGGTGAAGAGGATACATGATCCTATGAAGGTTGTGGTTCCATGCGCTGTATTTGAAGCTGAGTCTCCTATTCCACCTGATGGAAGTATGCAGTTCAGTTACAATGAGGTATTGGATGATCATAAGCACGTAGAAGCTTCTCATAGAGGGTTGCAATTTAGGGATGAAGTCGATAAGGGCCCAACAGAAGCAGCATCGATCGACACCGACCGGATACCATCGATCGACACTACCACTTCACCATCGATCGACACTACCACTTCATCGTCGATCGACAGTGGGCGCGTATCCGAGCAGAAGGAGTTTGATGTGCGTGAAAAATCTTAGGGATGGAGATACCACCATGCGATCATACAAGTCTGGGGGAAAGAAGAGAAAAAGAATCACGGGTGATTCTCAGTTATCATTTATCCCTCGCTTCTCAGATGGTGTCAAGAAATCCAGAGTGCACAGCAAATTCTTCTCAAAGCCATTTGCAAAGGTTCGAGCACTCCTTATTGCTGAGATGACAGACAAAAGAGAAGAGTCTGTGGAGGAGGCTTTCACACAAGAATGATAAAGCTTCAAAGAGCATACATTGAGACTTGTTTTGGAACATGTTCTCATTCTCATCCGGACTAAATCAGATCTCTAAAGTCAAGCTAAATGACTATAATAAAGCGCTGAGTGGGAGGCAACCCACTATTTGATCAAAAAAAGAAGAAGAGAACCAAGTAGACGATCGCCGTATCAACCGACTAAACACTGCCGACATCGATCGACAGAACATCTCCTGCCGCGACCGATATCAACACCTTTACATCGGTCGACATCCATTCCGGTCTGGTATATCGCTCTTACTTGTTAAAATTATGTACTTATGATTATTTATCACCATAACTCCGACTAGATATACACTGGGGACAATGTAATTTAAGTTTGGGGGGGAGGTTTACTGATACTTAGTTTATTGTGAGTCTTATCAAATGTTTTCAAAAAAGTTTTATTGAGTCAAGAAGGGGATAATGAACTTATTAGATTTTGCTTGTTATCTAACGACTCTTTAGCACCATTCTAGACTTACTGATTGCGGATAGTACTAAAGATACTAAAGTGGATCAAAATGTCAACTATTCACACTTTCTGAGATTGTTTGAAGGAACCAAAGCTCACCACTACAAGAAAACAGCGGCATACCGAGGGAAAAAATCGTCGGTATGTCGTCGGAATAACGTTATTCCGACGACATACCGACGATACAGGTCCTCGGAAATAACTCCTCGGAAATTCATTTTTCCTCGGAAATCCCTCAGAAATTTCCGACGGAATTCCGAGGAAATGAATTTCCGAGGACACTCCGAGGACCACCAATTCGTCGGAAAGGTCCTCGGAATATATGAGGGAGAACTTCCTCGGGATATTCGATGTCCGACGAAATGTTCCTCGGAAGTTCCGACGAAATGTTCCTCGGAATATTCATCGGGAATTTCCGAGGAACGGAGCCCTCGGAAAATTCCGAGGAAGGAGTCCCTTAGTATATTCCGACGACTTATTCCGAGGAAATGTTCGTCGGAAATTTCTGAGGGTTCATTTCCTCGGAATTTCAAAAAAAATTAATTTTTTTTAGAAAATAAATTTTTGATATTTAAATTCGAAAATATAAAATTAAAATTAAAATTGAAAACATATTAGATAATATTCAAAGTTCTACAAATAAAAATAAAATATTCCGAGTTTTTGAAAAAACAAAACTACGGGTTTTGCACGTTAGGGTCTTGCACGTTCGGGAACACCTCGTTCGGGTACATCCTCTTCATCATCTCCATCATTTGCTGGTTCAGCCTCATCTGTGCCTCATAGCCCGCCTGTTGAGCCGCCATCTGGGACTCCAACACAGATATGCGATCATCCTTGTCCTTCAACTGAGCCGTAAGTACTTCTGGATCAACAAAGGGCGGTGGTACAGAAAAAGGAGGAACCGACCGGGAGCGACGACCCAAACCGACCAAACGTCCCTTCTTCTTTGGAACCGACTGAAATAGAAAATAGCCAAATTTAAATAATATAAAAAGATGATAAAATAAAAATCAAGAAATAAATGAACTGAACTTAAAAAAAAAAGAACTTACCGATTCAACGATTTCGTTGATTCGAACGCGGGACAAGTTGGTCGAAGCCGTCGAATCGTCATCCTCGGTTTGAAGCTGAGACACTTCGTCTTGCACCTGAGTTTGGACCAGGGTGACCACTTCCCTCACAAGACCCATCAATCTGGCCGGTTCTTGTTGGTATACGCCCTCTTCATTAGGGCGAGATCATCAACCGGCTCGCATCATCATTTCTTCCGCCTTGAAAAAAACATAAATAAACAAACATTAGAAATTAGAAGAAATGCACCAAAAAAAAATAACCTTTCAAAACTTAAAATAATTGAAGAAAAA
>NW_026016661.1:60000-65000 GCF_020379485.1 Brassica napus | reverse complement strand
TTCCTTTCAGAAAACTTTCTTCAAAAATATTAATTTTTGTTGTAAAAGAAGGGTTTGAGACTGAATATTTCGTGTGTATTATTAATGAACAAAGGGGGTTCCTTATATAAGGATTACAAGATAGAGATAAATGGAAAGAGTACTTATCCTAATCCTACATGAAATAGGAAATCTACTAAATACATAAAAGGAAAGATTACATCTACTAGGAAAAGGAAAGGGTTTCCTTTTCTCTCTAAGCTTGTGGCCGCCTCTCTCTCTCCTGAAGTCGGCTCTCTCTCTCTCCTCTTGGACACGGCCGCGGTCGGGCCTGGTCATGGCCGTTGGGCCTTCTTCTCTTCTTGTCTTGGTTAATGGCAATCCACACATGTTTTATAACACTCCCCCTTGGATGCCATAACCATACAGGATTTGTAGTACGCTTCATGTTGCCTCATTAAAACCTTATCAGGAAAACCCAGTGGGACAAAACCATGATGAAGGAAAAAGAGTACAACACGCACTACTCCCCCTGATGTGAACCTCGGTGTAGGTTCTACATACTACGCATCTAATGCGTGATCTATCCTGTAGGTATAGAATGGGAGTAATCGGTCAGTTTCTGTACTGCACCGTAATTAAGACCACTTAGACCTCTTAGGTCGTTTCTCATGTCCTTTGACATTGAGTGTCCCGTTTAAGCATGTGTGCTAAGCAATGTGAATCACATTGTCCTCAGGGATCACTTGTTGGTCTTTACAAAACGTGTTTGCATCTGTCCATAGTCTAGATGTGTCGTCGAACATCAAACTCTTTACTTTGTTTGGACAGTTATCATTCGACCATGTTTCAATCTGGTCGATCCATGTCTAGTTCATAGACCACGTCCATACTTGTCCACTTATCTTATGAGTGTTCAATGATTATTGCTTTGAGGTTTACAATCTCTTATCATGGCTCTGCGGCCGAACACTCTCATGTATGGACATCGATCTTTCTTGCCTTAGGTAATGCCTTATTCCAATCTTAATGACGCCTCATGACCTTAGGTCATAGATCTCATAAGCTTTATGGGCTACAATACTTCTTTGGTATCCGACAGATTAGATGTCTCCTTTTAATCTTATGACAAAGCTTTATGGAGTTCATACAGCAGCAGACCATTCTGCTATGCTGGATCCTTAAGGGATCTGATGTCGGATTGCAACCTGATGGTTGATCTTTAGTTTCTATTAGCCCGTGACCAAGAAGGTTCAGACGCTTCTTAGGTCTAAAAGCTGGACGTGTCTAGAAGAACTGGACGCTCTTTGAGCTGATAGGCCGGACGTCTTTAGCCTGAGGGCTGGACGCTTTTGGCCAGAGAGCCGGATGCTCTCAGCTGGTGTGCTGGACGTTTTAGCCAGTCACCCACTAACCTCCTTTAGGTTTAGTATAAGCACAAGGAATTTCTTATAAAACCTCTTATGTATATGGACTGTTTATTGGATTGTCTTTTATACAACTCCAAGATCAATGATCATGTGTGATCAATTTCTTTTCCATATGCAGCTGCTTTTCAGTCCATGAATCAGCTTAGGAACGAAGCTGTTCTTTCATTCTATATTATCTTATCCAGTGATCCATATGCTGCTTACTACATCAGTATTGTATCTATTTCTTTCTTATGACCAGACTTGGTTTAATATCGAAAATCTGTAGCAGCAATCACCACATAGGAGTTCATCTCCTTATAATCTGTTCCTTTGATCTTGTGAGTACCTTGTGCAAGCTATGATCTAATGCTGTTAATATGAAGACATGGACACTCTAGGTCACGTGATTATGTGTCTTCTCTCACGGTTTCTTTATCTCACAAGATCCATCTATTTCACTGGTTTATCGGATGGCGTTTCTGTATATGTACATGGCCAATACGCTCATCTCTCTTTAGATACTTTGAACCTCCACGTTTTTCTTTCTATTCTTTATAATCTTTATGATTCTATGATTGTATGATGAGTACTCATTCGTGGGTTCTCTGATCCTCGCTTATCTCTTTATGTTCAAGTGCTATTCTCTTATGCATCTTTATATAGATGTTCATGTGTGTGTGTGTGTCGACACTTTCATGTGGTTCCATTATGTTCCAGACATGATCTGATCACTTTGAGATTTCATTATCCAGGACCCTTGTTACCTAGTAGCTTGGCGTCCCAAGACTACTTGGTTTGGTACCTTAGATGTGTAGCTGGCCAGCCTTATCTCTATGTCTGGTACGGTTTCTCTTATCATGACCTCGGATCTGTCTATGCACCTTTCTCTTTTCTTTCTATCCGAGGTTCCTTTATCTTTATGGAACACTTGGTCTATCTTCTATAGACTCTTATAGCAACTTGATTATGTCTCTTCAAGGACGTTTTCATTTGGTGCTAAGCTGGTTATGACTTAATCATTCTTTTCGGGTCAGTGTCTGGCATCTCGATTAGCTTCTCAGTTAGATAGCTTTGTATAATCTTTCTTTGGACGTCTTAATCATATTCTCTAGTCCGAGGATCTTGCCAAGACAATGATGGTTAAAACCATTCTTATCATTCCATTACTCTTTCTTTATCCAGCTTATAATCTTTCTCCTTTAATGTTTGGATAGTCGGATCTATTTGATCATGCAATCCGTACCTGGCCACTATTTTAATCACCCATGTTTTGGCTCAAGCTTTCTTTGAATTCGTGGGAGAAAGTAATACTCCTATCCAACATATATTCCCAATCCTCTTCTGAGGTTCCATCTTAGACGGCACATATATGTATGTGGTGGTTTATTTCAAAATCTCTTAAGATGGTGTATGTCTGGTTTTATGACCCGTATTCATTCTTTAGATGGGAATATCTATGCTCACTTATATGGCCTGATGCATACTATCATTCTGTACATGTAAATTCATAATGTCCCCAAGCTTATAGACTTTAGAATCTTAGTCTTTATAGATAATGGCTTTCATGGCCGGCCATTTATAGGTGATGGCCTCTCTGGCCGGTTATGGCCTTTGCGGCCAGGCCGTTGTCTCTCATGGTCTCTTCGGCCTCTTTGGCCGAGTCATGGACTGTGTGCTGCCAAGGCTGCACTATGAGGTCAAGTCACGGCCAAGTCATGGCCAGGTCGTGGCCAAGCTGTTTATAGGTGATAGCCTTTTTGGTTTGGCCGTTTGTATCATGGCCTCTCTTTGGCCGGGTAATGGCTCTTTATGGCCGAGTAATGGCCAAGCCATATAACATTGGTCTTTAGACCATAGTACACGAACTTGTAGTATTGATCATGGGTTTATCCTCTCTCCCCCTCATGACCATACTATAAGGTCGTGGTGCTTTGGGATTATTAAGCCTAATGAGTTTCCCTTTGTGTACATGTTACACAACGTGAGATCTTTACGGGATAACTTTGTGCCTTTTCAATTTCTTTGCATCCAGTTTAAACTTTAGGATGGCTAATCCTATCTTGCCATATAGTGTAATTTCGTGGGCTATGTCTTTATAGTCACCACCTCTCTTGCCTCTTATCATACTGATCCTTAGCATAGTTTAAATCAGTAGGGATCATTGGTATAGTTTTCGATCACTTTCTTTCAAGGTCTTAGGCGATTTTTCTTTCAAAATCTGAAGGAACTTGTTTCCTTCTAGTTTGTCCATTGTTTCTTATTTGGAAACCATTCATTATAACTCAATGGACCACGTTTTCTTTGGGTGTATATAATGCCTTATAGGCAAATGCCTTAGCCATAGTTTCTTACTATGCTTGCTATACCATTCATGGTTTTATTGGTTTTATGCCCTTTAGGCAATACTTTAAAAACATCCATATGTTCAAGTAAGATCAGGCAAGATTCAATAAACTTAAAAACCAATTCCATTATATATAAAATCGTGAATGATCCTTAGGTTAAAACATAATTGCAATCATAAAGCAATAAGACTAGTCGTATCGAAATTTGGTCTCTGCCAGAAGCAGTCATGCGATTAGGTCAGTATAAGTGGTGAAGCCTTTTATTCTATACTGTTGTTGCAGTATGACATTTAACACATGGAATGTGGAATAGGTCTTCTCTAGTAACTCTTTCTTGGTTACTATTTCACCACAAAGTCTCAGAACCGAGACTGTCTTAAACAAGACTGAGTTGTACTCATCCATGACTTTGTAATCCAAGAATCTTAGATTCTTCTAGTCATTTCTAGCCTTTGGAAGCAACACCGTTTTATGGTGGTAATTTCTATGCTGTGAAGCATACCCAAAGTCTAGTGGATTTTCCATAATGATGTACTGATCTTTTAGACCTTCAATGAGATGATGGAATATTGTACCAATTCATTCTCATTGTTGTCCTTGGTGATTGTATCACCAAGTCCCTTTTCGATATCTAAGTCACATTGTCATTTAATATTTAGGTTCACAATGTTGTCATGTAGCCGCATGATATTTAACAAGCTCGGCCACAAACAAGTCCTTACGCATCTATGAAAACAATCGATCATGGTGTGAGTCAGGTCACACGGCCATGTCTTGTGATGCTTAGACCTCACGACCATCTTAGTGTGATACAACAATCTTAGAGATCGGTTCATGTTATAATCTGGTTTATATATCCATCCAGATATAAGGCCATACGGCTTTGCAATGTAATGCTTTAGACTTTCACGATTATTATGTGATACAACGATCTTAAGGATCGGATCATGATGCAGTCCGGGTCATGTGACTATCCGGATGCTAGGCCATACAGCCACTTAGATATGTATTAAGCCACACGGCTTTCAATCTATCAAGGGCACAAGGCCACGTGTGTGTGCAATGCATTAGACCTTATGGTCGTCCAATATGATTCATGACAAAACACAATGCCACACAATACATATCAAGTTTACCAATTTCAAGGTTGGTAATGTTTCAACTAGATTTTAGGATCAATCAATCTAGCAACCTAACTCTCATTCAAAAACCATTTTTAAACTTTCAAGTAGCCGATTAAGGGTTTCAAGGCTTTTAAGGATTT
>NW_026016661.1:42500-45000 GCF_020379485.1 Brassica napus | reverse complement strand
TGGGTTCACTGATCCTCGCTTATCTCTTTATGTTCAAGTGCTATTCTCTTATGCATCTTTATATAGATGTTCATGTGTGTGTGTGTGTCGACACTTTCATGTGGTTCCATTATGTTCCAGACATGATCTGATCACTTTGAGATTTCATTATCCAGGACCTTTGTTGCCTAGTAGCTTGGCGTCCCAAGACTACATGGTTTGGTACCTTAGATAGCTAGCTGCGCAGCCTTTTCTCAATGTCTGTATGGTTTCTCTTATCATGAACTCGGATCTGTCTATGCACCTTTCCTTTCTATCCGAGTTTCCTTTATCTTATGGAACACTTGGTCTATCTTGTATAGACTCTTATAGCAACTTGATTATGTCTCTTCTAGGACGTTTCATTTGGTGCTAAGCTGGTTATGACTTAATCATTCTTTTCGGGTCAGTGTCTGGCATCTCGATTAGCTTCTCAATTGGCTATCTTTATATTATCTTACTTTGGACGTCTTATATCATATTTTCTAGTCCGAGGATCTTGCCAAGACAATGATGGTTAAAACCATTCTTATCATTCCTTTACTCTTTCTTTATCCAGCTTATAATCTTTCTCCTTTAATGTTTGGATAGTCGGATTCTTTTGATCATGCAATCCGTACCTGGCCACTATTTTAATCACCCATGTTTTAGCTCAAGCTTTCTTTGAATTCGTGGGAGAAAGTATTACTCCTATCCAACATATATTCCCAATCCTCTTCTGAGGTTCCATCTTAGACGGCACACATATGTATGTGGTGGTTTATTTCAAAATCTCTTAAGATGGTATGTCTGGTTTTAATGACCCGTATTCATTCTTTAGATGGGAATATCTATGCTCACTTATATGGCCTGATACATATTATCATTCTGTACATGTATATTCATAATGTCCCCAAGCATATAGGTAATGGCCGAACCTCTTATAGGTAATGGCCTTTCCGGCCGGTTATGGCCTTTGCGGCCAGGCCGTTGTCTCTCATGGTCTCTTCGGCCTCTTTGGCCGAGTCATGGACTGTGTGCTGCCAAGGCTGCACTATGAGGCCAAGTCACGGCTAAGTCATGGCCAGGTCGTGGCCAAGCTGTTTATAGGTGATAGCCTCTTTGGTTTGGCCGTTTGTATCATGGTCTCTTTGGTCGGGTAATGGCCCTTTATGGCCGAGTAATGGTCGAGCCATATAACATGGTCTTTAAACCATAGTACACGAACTTGTAGTATTGATCATGGGTTTATCCT
The DNA here is from genome assembly GCF_020379485.1 of Brassica napus. Lineage (NCBI taxonomy): Eukaryota > Viridiplantae > Streptophyta > Magnoliopsida > Brassicales > Brassicaceae > Brassica > Brassica napus. The sequence continues at coordinate 43,748 of NW_026016661.1, read as the reverse complement.
CTCTCCCCCTCATGACCATACTATAAGGTCGTGGTGCTTTGGGATTATTAAGCCTAATAAGTTTCCCTATGTGTACATGTTTCACAACGTGAGATCTTTACGGGATAACTTTGTGCCTTTTCAATTTCTTTGCATCAAGTTTAAACTTTAGGAAGGCTAATCCTATCTTGCCATATAGTGTATAATTTCGTGGGCTATGTCTTTATAGTCACCACCTCTCTTGCCTCTTATCATACTGATCTTTGTAGCATAGTTTTAAATCAGTAGGGATCATTGGTATAGTTTTCGATCACTTTCTTTCAAGGTCTTAGGCGATTTTTCTTTCAAAATCTGAAGGAACTTGCTTCGTTCTAGTTTGTCCATTGTTTCTTATTTGGAAACCATTCATTATAACTCAATGGACCACGTTTTCTTTGGGTGTATATAATGCCTTATAGGCAAATGCCTTAGCCATAGTTTCTTTACTATGCTTGCTATACCATTCATGGTTTTATTGGTTTTATGCCCTTTAGGCAATACTTTAAAACATCCATATGTTCAAGTAAGATCAGGCAAGATTCAATAAACTTTAAAACCAATTCCATTATATATAAAAATCGTGAATGATCCTTAGGTTAAAACACAATTGCAATCATAAAGCAATAAGACTAGTCGTATCGAAAATTTGGTCTCTGCTAGAAGCAGTCATGCGATCAGGTTAGTATAAGTGGCGAAGCCTTTTATTCTATACTGTTGTTACAGTATGACTTTCGACACATGGAATGTGGAATAGGACTTCTCTAGTAACTCTTTCTTGGTTACTATTTCACCACAAAGTCTCAGCATTGAGACTGTCTTAAACAAGACTGAGTTGTACTCATCCATGACTTTGTAATCCAAGAATCTTAGATTCTTCCAGTCATTTCTAGCCTTTGGAAGCAACACCGTTTTATGGTGGTAATTTCTATGCTGTGAAGCATACCCAAAGTCTAGTGGATTTTCCATAGTGATGTACTGATCTTTTAGACCTTCAATGAGATGATGGAATATTGTACCAATTCATTCTCATTGTTGTCCTTGGTGATTGTATCACCAAGTCCCTTTTCGATATCTAAGTCACATTGTCATTTAATATTTAGGTTCACAATGTTGTCATGTAGCCGCATGATATTTAACAAGCTCGGCCACAAACAAGTCCTTACGCATCTATGAAAACAATCGATCATGGTGTGAGTCAGGTCACACGGCCATGTCTTGTGATGCTTAGAC
>NW_026016661.1:27500-35000 GCF_020379485.1 Brassica napus | reverse complement strand
GTGTTCCGGGGAGTATTTTTAATGTAAAAAAAAAAATACTTCGAATTTGAATCTGATTTTTTGCATGCTTCATAAGGATGGTTAAAGCTATTTTCTGGTAAATTTTCATAAATTTCTTTTGCTTCTAACCATGTCTTTTGCATGCTACAAAGGTCGGAGTTTCGTGGTCTAAACGGATGTCTACAGCAACTTTTGATCAACACTTGACATCCTAAACTCTTTGTTGACATATTTTTGATGTTTCCTTTCAGAAAACTTTCTTCAAAAATATTAATTTTTGCATTTTTGGCTTCTCGGGTGATTTTGGCTGTCCGTGGGTGATTTTGGCCCACGTGGGCTGTCTGTTCAGTACACACGGACGTCCGTGTGTGTCCGTCAGCACACACAGGACGTCCGTGGCCGTCCGTCAGCACACACAGGACGTCCGGCTGTCCATCAGTACACATATCAGCACGCTCCGTGGACTGTTCGGGTGATTTTGGCCCACGTGGGCTGTCTGTTCAGTACACACAGGACGTCCGTCAGCACACGCAGGACGTCCGTGGCTGTCCGTGTGTGTCCGTGTGTCCGTCAGTGCACACAGGACGTCCGTCAGCACACGCAGGACGTCCGTCAGCACACGCAGGACGTCCGTGGCTGTCCGTGTGTCTCCGTGTGTCCGTCAGTGCACACAGGACGTCCGTCAGCACACACAGGACGTCCGTCAGCACACGCAGGACGTCCGTCAGCACACGCAGGACGTCCGTGGCTGTCCGTGTGTGTCCGTGTGTCCGTCAGTGCACACAGGACGTCCGTCAGCACACACAGGACGTCCGTCAGCACACGCAGGACGTCCGTGGCTGTCCGTGTGTGTCCGTGTGTCCGTCAGCACACGCAGGACGTCCGTCAGCACACGCAGGACGTCCGTCAGCACACGCAGGACGTCCGTGCCTATCCGTTAGCACACACAGACTGTCCGTGGACTGATCCGTGTACTGAACTCATATCAGCATGCTGACCACACATATCAGCATGCTGGCCCTTCCCGTGGACTGTCCGTGTACTGATTTTGGACAACTGATGCACCATGTCAGTACACATATCAGCATGCTGGCCCTTCCCGTGGACTGATCCGTGTACTGATCCGTGAACTGATCCGTGTACTGAACTCATATCAGCATGCTGACCACACATATCAGCATGCTGGCCCTTCCCGTGGACTGTCCGTGTACTGATCCGTGTACTGATCCGTGTACTGAACTCATATCAGCATGCTGACCACACATATCAGCATGCTGGCCCTTCCCGTGGACTGATCCGTGTACTGATCCGTGTACTGATCCGTGAACTGATCCGTGTACTGAACTCATATCAGCATGCTGACCACATATATCAGCATGCTGGCCCTTCCCGTGGACTGTCCGTGTACTGATCCGTGTACTGATCCGTGTACTGAACTCATATCAGCATGCTGACCACACATATCAGCATGCTGGCCCTTCCCGTGGACTGATCCGTGTACTGATCCGTGTACTGATCCGTGTACGGATCCGTGTACTGAACTCATATCAGCATGCTGACCACACATATCAGCACGCTGGCCCTTCCCGTGGACTGTCTGTGTAACACCCCCGAACCGTCCTAGACATATGGTCGATCAACCGGCCAACAATCAAACAAGAACATGACCGATCGACCGTACAATACCCAGGGTTGGAGATGAAAGGCCAACCGGCCAGCCAACAATCAAACAAGAACATGACTGACCGTCCAACCCAACACCATGGTCCGGAAGCGCTACGTGACGGGCTAGGGACAATCCGGTCAGAGTCACAAACTTTACTCCACGACCTAGACCAGTTCATCCACTAACTCGTCCCGCTGCGTCAAGGTATAAGGCTTTGCAACCCGTACCTAGAGTTAGCGTTTTCCGTTAGATCGAGGCCTAAGGCTTTTCAACCCGTACTACGACCTAACGTTGTGTTAGACCGGACTAGTCAAATATCAGAGTACTCATGAAGCGCATATAAAACAATTACTTTATTGATTCGAGAAATATCCATACATTGATATAATTCGAGACCGGTCCCGGCCTAATGCCAAATCGAGTCAACTAAACACAAATCCACAATACCGTTTACAAAAGGCATGAAAATCTACACCGGCGGTCCTAACGTCCAGCACCAAGCTATCCGATCATCCTTACCTAAAGCGACCTGCAAAAAGGACAACGGAGTTGGATGAGTAATCTAGTATTACTCAGTGAGCTGGCGGCCTCTACCCGCAACCTAGACTCTACCCAGACAACCCAAAATAACAATCAATCTAGCCCTAGCATGCAATAAAAGCTAAGGCTAAGCAAACCGTTACTAAGTTAGACTTGGCCTCCTGCCATGATCTAGCTTCAAGTAACGGGAACCTGCATTAAAACAAGTCAACAAGCAATCCCTAGTTAACCATATATACGCCTGAGTTCAATACTCATGTAGTGTTAGACACTTAGACTATACAAGTATCATTAATCGATCGACCAACAATCAAACAAGAACATGATCGGCCAACCAATGATACCGCATAGCTTTAATATCCACCACCCTTCACAAGCAATCACTCAAACACATACAGGCCAACGTCAGGCCTACACTAACGAAATACACATCAAGCCTAATCCGGTACCTAAACCAGACTTAGACTTAATGTCAGAACCTGCAAGCAAATCAATCAACCACAAACACAATCACAATAATAAGACTATGAGTAACTACGACTCGATCTAACTTGTAACACCGTATATCGGTGCTACACTAACTCGAGGGTTCCATAACCCTCTACGACACTCTAACACAACACTCTAACCTGGGCCCTGGTGACTTCGTGTTCCTCCTCTCTATCGGCAATATCCTATCTTCCTACCACAAAGGCCAGAAGAAGGAACTTTCAACCGACCGCGGCCCACAGTCCTTCGGGTCACCGCGCGACAGCCCACAGTCCTTCGGGTCACTGCCCATTACACCGTCGTGTAATACTCAGCCATAGTACATGACACCGTTCGTCTGAGTCTTCCCGATCCAGCGAATAAGGGGTTTCCTTGAACCCGCTGGGTACGAGGCCGAGGAAACACTAATCACCCCTACACAAGCCTAGTATGGGCGGGTTACGCACATACTGTCGGCACACTCACAACAAAACAAACTCAATCTAGAACCTAACCTAAAGCCAAAGTTCCAGATCCTAACTAGACACTCGACTCTACAACACAAACCAATAGTACCAGTAGTCCGGCCTATATGGCCTAAGACCCTTAGTACTAACTACTAAACAATAATATCAATACTAAACAATACAATCAAACCGTTACCCAGATAGTCCAGCCTCCCGCTGAGAAACTATCTTTAAAGATAACGGGAACCTGCACTCAACCATATCAACACGCAAGAATAGAAAACATGATGCATCCTAGCCCTAGTCCTAGTCAGGTTATTAACTCAGTCTTAATTCCATTCATCTCAGCTTAGCCCTTGCTAAACTGAGTCCGGTTCCATAAATAAAATAACCCTAAGGACTCTACCATTCAATAGCGTGATCATTCTAATCTATATGCAGACTCGATCTACCCTAAATTCCAAGTGGAATTCAAACAAACCAACTCACAGTGTTCTAGGCGAGAAGCAGCTGGTTGATCGTAGAGGACTTGGCCAAAACCCAAGGGACGCCTTGACTGGACTGGACTGGACTGATCTTGACTTGGACATAACCTCGGCTTCATCATGAAGAAACTGACACGTCTGGACAGACTGATCTGGACAGAACCTCCTTTAGCTCTGGACAGTTCTTCGGACTTCCCGGCGGAGTATCGAGCAGAACTTCGACTGATCTGAACCCGTGGTTCTGAACTAACTCTGGGCAGCACCTCCACTTGACCATCATAGAATATGACTGGCTTGGACGAATTGAATTGGACAGAGCTTCCGCGTCACAATCGTAGAGAATCGCCGATTGGACGGAACTGGCCTTCTCAGTGGAGTATCGGTCTTCAGAATCGACAATACTCTAGAATCGATCACTTCCTTTCTCTCTCTCTCTCTATAGCCACGTTGACTTGACTCCCATCTGATCTGATCTTCACTTGATTGACCTTCAGTTGGACAGAACCTTCCCAAGGCGATAACTCGAAATCAATAGAGAACTGATCTCGAAAACTCTCTAAAACTCTCGAAATAGCTCGGAATCACTTGCTTTCTTTTTCTACTTTTCTCTCATGTTTTAAATGGTTTGGACAGGTCTGGATGTGAAGAAATGAGCTGGGGTCGTGGGGTATTTATAGGAGACACCAGCCAATCAGCTTCAGGTTGGTGGCAGCCCGTGTGTCGCTCCGCATGGCTCCGGACGCATGCACGGCGACACCTCGTGCTCCACATGGCTGGCTGCATGTCCAGGACACATGCAGGACGCCACCACTCCTCCCAGATGTCAGGCTGCATGACTGGAGCTCATGCAAGGCGCCACACATCCTCACACATGTCGATCAGCATGCTTCGGTTGCATGCGTCGCGACATCTCGTGCTTGGCCGATCCACCTCGTGCTCCACATGGCTGGCTGCATGTCCAGGACACATGCAGGACGCCACCACTCCTCCCAGATGTCAGGCTGCATGACTGGAGCTCATGCAAGACGCCACCCCAGCACACACATGTCGATCAGCATGCTTCGGTTGCATGTGCGGAGACACCTCGTGCTTGGCCGTTCCACCTCGTGCTTCTATGTGTCAAGCTGCATGTTCAGCTTTCATGCACGTCTACACCTCCTCCTTGTGTTGACACTCAGCTGCTGATGTGATAGACAGAACGTCCTGGCCATATGCATAGGGACACCTCGAGCTTCCCGGTTGATTTGTGCGATTTCGGTCTTTCTGGTGAATTTTCGTCCCGCGATCAATCCCGAATATTTTTCCGCTCCCGTTCTGATTCTCTAAATATTTTTAATAAACTCCAGATGAATACTGAGATCCTCTAAAAATATTTCCCGAGCCTCCGGCTTCTTCCAATAATTTCGAAAAACCGAAATTAGGGTTTTTGACCAACTTCGGGTTTTCCTGTCGTGCTTCAATCCCATCGTGCTTGCTTCCCGTCGTGCTTGCTTCCCGTCCTGCTTAATTCCCGTCCTGCTTCCGACTTATAATGTCTTCAGAATAATATTTTACTGATACGAAGATATTCCGAGAAAACTTCGCGATGAAGAAACGTCAATCTTCCAAAACGTCGAGCTTCTAAACCGTCGTGCTTCAAAAATGTAATTCTTCCAAAACTGCCGTATGATCAATCTAAGACATTTCTAACAATGGTAGAGCAGCTTATCTCAACTCATGCTTCACTCACGATCCATTCTTCGACCTTCTCGTACTTCAAATTTCCCGATCGATCTGTATTGCCCGCGACTCAACCACAAAGATACTCGACCATTCTCTCTCTCTTTTTTTTTTTTTTTTTTTTTTTTTTTAACGGGTTTCTACATTCTCCCCCCCTTAATAGAATTCGTCCTCGAATTCTTAGTTGCGCAATTGCTCGTCTTCACAACATTCTCCACTCGTTTCCATAACCTCTTTACTCTGTCCACCACGGTTCCTTGAGTGTCCTCTTCAAGGTCTCCACAATCGTCTTCATATCTCTTGACTGAGTCGTCCTCTTCCTCTTATTCTGCCATAACACCTTGATTGTCCATGATACTATCTTGTCCAGATTCCTCAAATCCTTTCTCGATCTTCGTCTTCCCAACTACTGATGAAGTCCTTTCCCAACGAAGTTTTGTTTACTCCCATCTGTCCAGTCCATACCACAGCCCAGTCCCTCTGAACCTGTCTCTCCTCTCTTTGCTTCGGGTTTGGGTTTGGCCTCGAACTCCCTCCACTTTAAGGTTTCATCCCTTAAAGTTCCGATCAACAAACATACTTACTCGCTGCAACTCAAAAGAACACTTAACACACAAGTTAGTAGACAACTAATCCCAATAGTCTACTAAGAACAACCTAGCAATGCTAACCAGCAACCTAACAGTTCTACCCAAGCAACCTAACAGTTCTAGATTCCACTATCTCAATCCTAATTTCCTAAAACCACAAATCCTATCGCTGGACGTGACCGGTTTCCCTAATGCCTTTTGTGACTCATTTTGACTCGATAAATATTTAAAACCGATTAAATCATGAGTTCCGGAAGCATGGACGAAACCATGCTCTGATACCACCTCTGTAACACCCCCGAACCGTCCTAGCATAGGTCGATCCACCGGCCAACAATCAAACAAGAACATGACCGACGACCGACAACACCCAGGGTTGGAGATGAAAGGCCAACCGGCCAGCCAACAATCAAACAAGAACATGACTGACCGTCCAACCCAACACCATGGTCCGGAAGCGCTACGTGACGGGCTAGGGACAATCCGGTCAGAGTCACAAACTTTACTCCACGACCTAGACCAGTTCATCCACTAACTCGTCCCGCTGCGTCAAGGCATAAGGCTTTGCAACCCGTACCTAGAGTTAGCGTTTTCCGTTAGATCGAGGCCTAAGGCTTTTCAACCCGTACTCGACCTAACGTTGTGTTAGACCGGACTAGTCAAATATCAGAGTACTCATGAAGCGCATATAAAACAATTACTTTATTGATTCGAGAAATATCCATACATTGATATAATTCGAGACCGGTCCCGGCCTAATGCCAAATCGAGTCAACTAAACACAAATCCACAATACCGTTTACAAAAGGCATGAAAATCTACACCGGCGGTCCTAACGTCCAGCACCAAGCTATCCGATCATCCTTACCTAAAGCGACCTGCAAAAAGGACAACGGAGTTGGATGAGTAATCTAGTATTACTCAGTGAGCTGGCGGCCTCTACCCGCAACCTAGACTCTACCCAGACAACCCAAAATAACAATCAATCTAGCCCTAGCATGCAATAAAAGCTAAGGCTAAGCAAACCGTTACTAAGTTAGACTTGGCCTCCTGCCATGATCTAGCTTCAAGTAACGGGAACCTGCATTAAAACAAGTCAACAAGCAATCCCTAGTTAACCATATATACGCCTGAGTTCAATACTCATGTAGTGTTAGACACTTAGACTATACAAGTATCATTAATCGATCGACCAACAATCAAACAAGAACATGATCGGCCAACCAATGATACCGCATAGCTTTAATATCCACCACCCTTCACAAGCAATCACTCAAACACATACAGGCCAACGTCAGGCCTACACTAACGAAATACACATCAAGCCTAATCCGGTACCTAAACCAGACTTAGACTTAATGTCAGAACCTGCAAGCAAATCAATCAACCACAAACACAATCACAATAATAAGACTATGAGTAACTACGACTCGATCTAACTTGTAACACCGTATATCGGTGCTACACTAACTCGAGGGTTCCATAACCCTCTACGACACTCTAACACAACACTCTAACCTGGGCCCTGGTGACTTCGTGTTCCTCCTCTCTATCGGCAATATCCT
>NW_026016661.1:0-7500 GCF_020379485.1 Brassica napus | reverse complement strand
ACTGATCCGTGTACTGAACTCATATCAGCATGCTGACCACATATATCAGCATGCTGGCCCTTCCCGTGGACTGTCCGTGTACTGATCCGTGTACTGATCCGTGTACTGAACTCATATCAGCATGCTGACCACACATATCAGCATGCTGGCCCTTCCCGTGGACTGATCCGTGTACTGATCCGTGTACTGATCCGTGTACGGATCCGTGTACTGAACTCATATCAGCATGCTGACCACACATATCAGCACGCTGGCCCTTCCCGTGGACTGTCCGTGTACTGATCCGTGTACTGAACTCATATCAGCATGCTGACCACACATATCAGCATGCTGGCCCTTCCCGTGGACTGTCCGTGTACTGATTTTGGACAACTGATGCACCATGTCAGTACACATATCAGCACGCTGGCCCTTCCCGTGGACTGATCCGTGTACTGAACTCATATCAGCATGCTGACCATACATATCAGCATGCTGGCCCTTCCCGTGGACTGTCCGTGTACTGATTTTGGACAACTGATGCACCATGTCAGTACACATATCAGCATGCTGGCCCTTCCCGTGGACTGATCCGTGTACTGATCTGGACATAAGCTCGAGTTTTGATGGACTGGACTGTCCAAGTCAGTCTGATTGGTCCAAGTAGTACTTATGCTGGCTCGACTTTCCATCATCCAACCAAGTGTTAAGCAAGCGTACTGAAGGGATGAATTAACTCTTTTGTGTTATAAAACATGTGTGGATTGCCATTAACCAAGACAAGAAGAGAAGGCCCATCAGGCCACGACCAGGCCCAGCCATGGCCACGTCCAAGAGAGAGAGAGTCGGTCACATCCTAACCGACTTAAGGAGAGAGAGAACCGACAGCAAGGAGGAGAGAGAGTCGGCCAAAGCATTGGCCAACTTAGGATATAGATAGTTTCCTTTTCCATGTATTAGTAGATTTCCTATTTCATGTAGGATTAGGATAAGTACTCTTTCCATTTATCTCTATCTTGTAATCCTTATATAAGGAACCCCCTTTGTTCATTAATAATATACAGAAAGAATTACACACGAAATATTCAGTCTCAAACCCTTCTTTTACAACACGTTATCAGCACGATAGTCTCCATACCCTGAGACAAAACCATAAACCAAAATCCGTCACACATAAACCCTAAATCAGGCGGAACTTCAAATCGATCGATCTCTCCAACCCCGACGAACCAGACGACGAACAACATATCAAATTGAAGCTCGTGACGAGACGAATCCATCAGCGCAAACCGTTTGTTGATCCGATCTCAGACGCGCCCACACTCGCAGCAACAATACACGGCGCCGACTTAGTTCTTGGAACCCTAATCCGAGCAAACAAGATTTTCTAGCCAAATTCAAATCTTGTGAAAGATAAGTTCATCATACCTTAGTTATTTGATGATATATTGTTTAGATTATGATGTTCATGTAATCTAATACTCTTTGTTTTATTGTTTCATGAGCTGAAGAGGAGTTAGTGCGAAGAACCCTAAATTGTTCTTGCTTGAATTCTGGCTTGCATACATCCGATCAGATCCAGCCCTAAGGTGTTTCTGATCCTAGACGTCCTCAGCTCCCTGTTCAAAACAAAGCCAGTCCACGATCCAAGTGAGACAGCTCGCAATCTAGATCAGCTTGCATTCGCGAAATAGACAGCACGCGTCCGAGGTTTATCCGTCCATCTTGGTGGTCCGGTTCAACCCTACAAACAGTGGTATACCGATTAATCTGAGAACCTAGTGATCAAACCTAAAACCCTAAGAGTTCTTGATCAAACCCCAAAATTAATAGGGATTAAAATTGATCATCTCATAATCACTAGATTGAAATCGATTCCAATTAGAACATGTTTGATTGTTTTATTGTTTCTGATTAAATTATAAGAAACCCTAAATCTGGAATCAAAACCCTAAACCTTAAAAGCTAGAATCCGACTTTAAAAGTGCTCTTGCTTGATTGAAATCTGGATTGATTGAGGTTTAGGATTGATAGATTGATTGATAGATCTAATCTCTAAATTCGAAATCCTTAAAAGCCTTGAAACCCTTAATCGGCTACTTGAAAGTTTAAAAAATGGTTTTTGAATGAGAGTTAGGTTGCTAGATTGATTGATCCTAAAATCTAGTTGAAACATTACCAACCTTGAAATTGGTAAACTTGATATGTATTGTGTGGCATTGTGTTTTGTCATGAATCATATTGGACGACCATAAGGTCTAATGCATTGCACACACACGTGGCCTTGTGCCCTTGATAGATTGAAAGCCGTGTGGCTTAATACATATCTAAGTGGCTGTATAGCCTAGCATCCGGATAGTCACATGACCCGGACTGCATCATGATCCGATCCTTAAGATCGTTGTATCACATAATAATCGTGAAAATCTAAAGCATTACATTGCAAAGCCGTATGGCCTTATATCCGGATGGATATATAAACCAGATTATAACATGAACCAATCTCTAAGATTGCTGTATCACACTAAGATGGTCGTGAGGTCTAAGCATCACAAGACATGGCCGTGTGACCTGACTCACACCATGATCGATTGTTTTCATAGATGCGTAAGGACTTGTTTGTGGCCGAGCTTGTTAAATATCATGCGGCTACATGACAACATTGTGAACCTAAATATTAAATGACAATGTGACTTAGATATCGAAAAGGGACTTGGTGATACAATCACCAAGGACAACAATGAGAATGAATTGGTACAATATTCCATCATCTCATTGAAGGTCTAAAAGATCAGTACATCACTATGGAAAATCCACTAGACTTTGGGTATGCTTCACAGCATAGAAATTACCACCATAAAACGGTGTTGCTTCCAAAGGCTAGAAATGACTGGAAGAATCTAAGATTCTTGGATTACAAAGTCATGGATGAGTACAACTCAGTCTTGTTTAAGACAGTCTCAATGCTGAGACTTTGTGGTGAAATAGTAACCAAGAAAGAGTTACTAGAGAAGTCCTATTCCACATTCCATGTGTCGAAAGTCATACTGTAACAACAGTATAGAATAAAAGGCTTCGCCACTTATACTAACCTGATCGCATGACTGCTTCTAGCAGAGACCAAATTTTCGATACGACTAGTCTTATTGCTTTATGATTGCAATTGTGTTTTAACCTAAGGATCATTCACGATTTTTATATATAATGGAATTGGTTTTAAAGTTTATTGAATCTTGCCTGATCTTACTTGAACATATGGATGTTTTAAAGTATTGCCTAAAGGGCATAAAACCAATAAAACCATGAATGGTATAGCAAGCATAGTAAAGAAACTATGGCTAAGGCATTTGCCTATAAGGCATTATATACACCCAAAGAAAACGTGGTCCATTGAGTTATAATGAATGGTTTCCAAATAAGAAACAATGGACAAACTAGAACGAAGCAAGTTCCTTCAGATTTTGAAAGAAAAATCGCCTAAGACCTTGAAAGAAAGTGATCGAAAACTATACCAATGATCCCTACTGATTTAAAACTATGCTACAAAGATCAGTATGATAAGAGGCAAGAGAGGTGGTGACTATAAAGACATAGCCCACGAAATTATACACTATATGGCAAGATAGGATTAGCCTTCCTAAAGTTTAAACTTGATGCAAAGAAATTGAAAAGGCACAAAGTTATCCCGTAAAGATCTCACGTTGTGAAACATGTACACATAGGGAAACTTATTAGGCTTAATAATCCCAAAGCACCACGACCTTATAGTATGGTCATGAGGGGGAGAGAGGATAAACCCATGATCAATACTACAAGTTCGTGTACTATGGTTTAAAGACCATGTTATATGGCTCGACCATTACTCGGCCATAAAGGGCCATTACCCGACCAAAGAGACCATGATACAAACGGCCAAACCAAAGAGGCTATCACCTATAAACAGCTTGGCCACGACCTGGCCATGACTTAGCCGTGACTTGGCCTCATAGTGCAGCCTTGGCAGCACACAGTCCATGACTCGGCCAAAGAGGCCGAAGAGACCATGAGAGACAACGGCCTGGCCGCAAAGGCCATAACCGGCCGGAAAGGCCATTACCTATAAGAGGTTCGGCCATTACCTATATGCTTGGGGACATTATGAATATACATGTACAGAATGATAATATGTATCAGGCCATATAAGTGAGCATAGATATTCCCATCTAAAGAATGAATACGGGTCATTAAAACCAGACATACCATCTTAAGAGATTTTGAAATAAACCACCACATACATATGTGTGCCGTCTAAGATGGAACCTCAGAAGAGGATTGGGAATATATGTTGGATAGGAGTATTACTTTCTCCCACGAATTCAAAGAGACCTTGAGCCAAAACATGGGTGATTAAAATAGTGGCCAGGTACGGATTGCATGATCAAAAGAATCCGACTATCCAAACATTAAAGGAGAAAGATTATAAGCTGGATAAAGAAAGAGTAAAGGAATGATAAGAATGGTTTTAACCATCATTGTCTTGGCAAGATCCTCGGACTAGAAAATATGATATAAGACGTCCAAAGTAAGATAATATAAAGATAGCCAATTGAGAAGCTAATCGAGATGCCAGACACTGACCCGAAAAGAATGATTAAGTCATAACCAGCTTAGCACCAAATGAAACGTCCTAGAAGAGACATAATCAAGTTGCTATAAGAGTCTATACAAGATAGACCAAGTGTTCCATAAGATAAAGGAAACTCGGATAGAAAGGAAAGGTGCATAGACAGATCCGAGTTCATGATAAGAGAAACCATACAGACATTGAGAAAAGGCTGCGCAGCTAGCTATCTAAGGTACCAAACCATGTAGTCTTGGGACGCCAAGCTACTAGGCAACAAAGGTCCTGGATAATGAAATCTCAAAGTGATCAGATCATGTCTGGAACATAATGGAACCACATGAAAGTGTCGACACACACACACATGAACATCTATATAAAGATGCATAAGAGAATAGCACTTGAACATAAAGAGATAAGCGAGGATCAGTGAACCCACGAATGAGTACTCATCATACAATCATAGAACCATAAAGATCATAAAGAATAGAAAGAAAAACGTGGAGGTTCAAGTATCTAAAGAGAGATGAGCGTATTGGCCATGTACATATACAGAAACGCCATCCGATAAACCAGTGAAATAGATGGATCTTGTGAGATAAAAGAAACCGTGAGAGAAGACACATAATCACGTGACCTAGAGTGTCCATGTCTTCATATTGACAGCATTAGATCATAGCTTGCACAAGGTACTCACAAAGATCAAAGGAACAGATTATAAGGAGATGAACTCCTATGTGGTGATTGCTGCTACAGATTTTCGATATTAAACCAAGTCTGGTCATAAGAAAGAAATAGATACAATACTGATGTAGTAAGCAGCATATGGATCACTGGATAAGATAAGACAATATAGAATGAAAGAACAGCTTCGTTCCTAAGCTGATTCATGGACTGAAAAGCAGCTGCATATGGAAAAGAAATTGATCATACATGATCATTGATCTTGGAGTTGTATAAAAGACAATCCAATAAACAGTCTATATACATAAGAGGTTTTATAAGAAATTCCTTGTGCTTATACTAAACCTAAAGGAGGTTAGTGGGTGTCTGGCTAAAAACGTCCAGCACACCAGCTGAGAGCATCCGGCTCTCTGGCCAAAAGCGTCCAGCCCTCAGGCTAAAGACGTCCGGCCTATCAGCTCAAAGAGCGTCCAGTTCTTCTAGACACGTCCAACTTTTAGACCTAAGAAGCGTCTGAACCTTCTTGGTCACAGGCTAAAAGAAACTAAAGATCAACCATCAGGTTGCAATCCGACATCAGATCCCTTAAGGATCCAGCATAGCAGAATGGTCTGCCGCTGTATGAACTTCATAAAGCTTTGTCATAAGATTAAAAGGAGACATCTAATCTGTCGGATACCAAAGAAGTATTGTAGTCCATAAAGCTTTTAAGATCTATGACCTGAGGTCATGAGGCGCCCATTAAGATTGGAATAAGGCATTACCTAAGGCAAGAAAGATCGATGTCCATACATGAGATGTGTTCGGCCTAAGAGCCATGATAAGAGATTGTAAACCTCAAAGCAATAATCATTGAACACTCATAAATAAGTGGACAAGTATGGACGTGGTCTATGAACTAGACATGGATCGACCAGATTGAAACATGGTCGAATGATAACTGTCCAAACAAAGTAAAGAGTTTGATGTTCGACGATCACATCTAGACTATGGACAGATGCAAACACGTTTTGTAAAGACCAACAAGTGATCCCGAGGACAATGTGATTCACATTGCTTAGCACACATGCTTTAAACGGGACACTCAATGTCAAAGGACATAAGAAACGCCCTAAGAGGTCTAAGTGGTCTTAAGTACGGTGCAGTACAGAAACTGACCGATTACTCCCATTCTATACCTACAGGATAGATCATGCATTAGATGCGTAGTATGTAGAACCTACACCGAGGTTCACATCAGGGGGAGTAGTGCGTGTTGTACTCTTTTTCCTTCATCATGGTTTTGTCCCACTGGGTTTTCCTGATAAGGTTTTAATGAGGCAACATGAAGCGTACTACAAATCCTGTATGGTTATGGCATCCAAGGGGGAGTGTTATAAACATGTGTGGATTGCCATTAACCAAGACAAGAAGAGAAGGCCCATCAGGCCACGACCAGGCCCAGCCATGGCCACGTCCAAGAGAGAGAGAGTCGGTCACATCCTAACCGACTTAAGAGAGAGAGAACCGACAGCAAGGAGGAGAGAGTCGGCCAAAGCATTGGCCAACTTAGGATATAGATAGTTTCCTTTTCCATGTATTAGTAGATTTCCTATTTCATGTAGGATTAGGATAAGTACTCTTTCCATTTATCTCTATCTTGTAATCCTTATATAAGGAACCCCCTTTGTTCATTAATAATATACAGAAAGAATTACACACGAAATATTCAGTCTCAAACCCTTCTTTTACAACATTTTGGGTTTTGATGCTCCCGTCAGGATGCTTTTGGCCGAGACTTGTTGCACATCGGGCTCATTTCATTTCATCGGCAATCTGAAATATTAGGTTGAGAGTGATTCACCAAGTAAAATCTCGAACCTCTGACGGGATCTTCTTATATACTTGAATTTTTTGGGGTTTTTGGTTTTTCCGTTTTTGGGAGGAACATGTGATTGGAAGGGGAGGGTCGAATTTAGCGACAAAGGGCTGAATCTCTTGGATCGTGGCAGCAGGCCACTCTGCCACTTACACAATACCCGTCGCGTATTTAAGTATCTTTAAGTCGTCTGCCAAGGATCTACCCGCCACTCGGTGGGTAATTATAATTCAAGGCGGGGTCCGAACCGGCGCTTCCACCGAACGGACTTAGCCAACGACACGTGCCTTTGGGAGCCGAAGCTCCTACTGAGGTCGGCAATCGCGCGGGCGCGCATGCGTCGCTTTAGCCAGGATTATGACTGAACGCCGTTAAGTCA
>NW_026016660.1:0-32491 GCF_020379485.1 Brassica napus | reverse complement strand
TCTTCATAACTCTGATCATGCTGGATTGGCGCTTGTTACGGATCGTCTTGCCTCTGGTGCTGACTTCCATTCTTGGCGTCGTTCTGTTCGTATGGCTCTTAATGTCAGAAACAACTCGGCTTCATTGACGGTACAATCTTGAAACCTTCTACTGATCATAGATTCTGGTGCTTGGTCTAGATGCAACGATATGGTCTCTACGTGGCTTATGAATTCGATTTCTAAGAAGATAGGTCAGAGTTTGCTCTTCATGTCTAGTGCTGAATGTATTTGGAAGAATCTTATGACGCGGTTCAAGCAGGATGATGCTCCTCGCATCTTTGAGATTGAGCAAAAGTTGAGCTCCATCCAGCAAGGTTCTTTAGACATCAGTACCTATTATACGGACCTAGTCACGCTTTGGGAGGAGTATCAAAATTATGTTGATCTCCCTGTGTGTACGTGTGGCAAGTGTGAATGCAGTGCTGCGACGTCTTGGGAAAAGCTCCAACAAAGGAGTCGTGTCATGAAATTCTTGATGGTTTGAATGAGTCCTATGAAGCTACTCGACGTCACATTCTGATGCTGAAACCTATTCCACCAATTGAGGAAGTTTTTAACTTGGTTACTCAAGATGAGCGTCAGAAGAGTATTAAGCCGGCTACAAGAGTTGATAATGTTGTCTTTCAAAACTCGACGAGTGAATTTGATCAGTCTCACTACTCTGGACCAGTTGAGAATGCGGCTTATGCTACTGTGAACAACAACAACTCCTATCATTCTAGGCCACGTCCCATTTGTACTCATTGCGGCGTTGCAGGACACATTGTGCAGAAATGTTTCAAGTTGCATGGTTATCCGCTTGGTCACAGATTCTACAACAACAACAACTCTCAACGAAGCAATTCTCAGAACAATCCTCAGTCTGGTTCTTCTCAGAGACAACTTCAAACAAAGCCTGCCCAATCTTACTCTAAGCAGAACAACGTTGCTAATGCCACAACTGCTTCTTCGATTGCTTCTCAGGCAGGGACTTTGGATCTGAGTGCTTTTCATCCTGATCAAGTTCATCAGCTCATTCAACAGTTACAGTCTCATATGCGACCTCTTGAACCTCCTGCTTCACAGTCATTGGTCAATGCGTCAATCACAGACAAAGGTTTCATGGCTGCTCAATCTTCAAGTGGTATTGTCTCTAATTTTTCTTTTCCTTCCACTAGTCTTCGTTTGAACATCAATCCTTAACTTTTCAACACCAAACACTTTCTTCCTTATCTGCAAATCTCCCTTTGGGTTCCTGGATTATAGATAGTGGTGCTACTACACATGTTTGTTCTGACTTGGCTCTGTTTAGTTCAGTGTCTCTTATTTCAGGAGTTACAGTCTCTCTTCCAAATGGTGCTAAGGAACCGATAACTCATACTGGCACAGTGCATTTATCTGAATCACTTGTCTTGTTGAATGTCTTACATATGCCATCTTTCCGGTTTAATCTCATAAGTGTTAGTAGTCTATTACAACAACATCGCCATTCTGCTCATTTTTGTTTTGATTCTTGTCATATACACGAGCATACTCAGGGCTTGATGATTGGTAGAGGTTCTGTGATTCACAATCTATACATTCTTGATCAACATATGCTTTCTTCGTCGTTGAACTTCTGTGGATCCTTGAAGGTTGATGGTTCTCTTTGTCATCAACGCCTCGGACATCCGTCATCTGCCAAGTTACAACATCTCTCTGCTGATATTGCTTTAGATAAGTCTTCTTTACTTGAACATGCTAGTTGTCCTGTCTGTCCATTAGCTAAGCAGCGTCGTTTACCTTTTCCACATAAGAATAACATGTCTAAGGAACCATTTGATCTTATTCACATAGACACTTGGGGTCCTTTTAGTGTTGAGTCTGTTGAGGGTTACAAATACTTTCTTACAATTGTAGATGATCATACTCGTGTAACGTGGATCTATATGATGAAATATAAAAGTGATGTTTCCGTTATCTTACCATCTTTTGTTAAACTTGTGCGTACTCAATATAAAGCTAATATCAAAATGATTCATAGTGATAATGCTCAAGAACTTGCCTTTTCAAACCTGATAAGAGAGAATGGTATTATGCATCAATTTTCCTGTGCTTACACTCCTCAACAGAACTCTGTTGTTGAGCGTAAGCATCAGCATCTCTTAAACGTTGCTCTGCGCATTAATGTTTCAATCTAGTGTCCCATTACAATACTGGAGTGACTGTGTTCTTAATGCTGTTTTTCTCATCAATAGAACTCCATCATTACTTTGAACAAAATCTCTCCTTATGAGAAGTTAACAGGAAAGAAACCTGATTACAGTTTCCTTAAATCGTTTGGATGCTTGTGTTATGCATCAACTTTACAAAAGGATAGACATAAATTCTCACCTCGAGCTGAACCTTGTATTTTCTTAGGTTATCCATCAGGCATTAAGGGTTACAAGGTTCTCAATATTGAAACTCGTACTGTCTCTGTCTCTCGTAATGTTCTATTTCACGAAACTGATTTTCCCTTTATGAAACTTGAGAGTAGTTCCCAACCAGATATTATCTTCTCTAAATCCATATTGCCATTGCCTGTTCCTGTTGCCATTGATTCTGCCATTCCTGTTCATGTTCCTTTGCATTCACATGCATCATCATCCTCTGCATTACCATCGGTTCCTTCTAGTGTTCCTTTGGATGGAGGAGCTGTGGCTTCTGGAACAACAGATACTGGACTTGGTAGAGCTCGGCCAAAACAAACAGGTAAGGCCCCTACCTATCTTTCAGATTACCATTGTTCTCTGATTTCTATGGATTCTTCTTTGAACAACCATTATGTTGCTAATATCATTTCTTCATCATCATCAGAACCCCTTTATCCACTTTCATCTGTTCTCTCCTATGATAACCTCTCCTTTTCTTTCAAAGATGCTGTTCTTACATGTTCCCTTGAGACAGTACCTACATCTTTTAAGCAAGCCGTGAAGTCTAAGTTCTGGACAAAAGCAATGAATGTGGAGTTTGAGGGAATGGATCGTAATGAGACTTTCACTGTTGTTTCTCTGCCCCCGGGTAAAAATGTTGTGGGTTGCAGATGGATCTATACGATCAAATACAATGCAGATGGTACTGTGGAGAGACCCAAAGCACGTCTTGTTGCTAAAGAATATACACAACAAGAGGGCCTTGATTACACCGATACCTTCTCTCCAGTGGCTAAAATGACCAGTGTGAAGCTTATTCTTAGTCTTGCTGCTTCGCATGGTTGGAGTCTGGATCAAATGGATGTTACTAATGTTTTTTTGCATAGTGAGCTCAATGAGGAGATATACATGAGCTTACCATTGGGTTATACTCCACCTCCTGGTGTTAGCTTGCCACCAAATCCGGTTTGTCGTCTCAACAAATCAATCTATGGTCTTAAGCAGGCGTCTAGACAATGGTACAACTGCTTCTCTTCCGTTCTTCTAGCTGATGGGTTCTCACCTTCTCCAGGAGATCACTCTCTCTTTGTGAAGACGTCTGGATCATCCATTATTGCGTTGCTTGTCTACGTTGATGATATTCTCATCGCTAGCAATGATCCTCAAGCTGTTCTTGATGTTAAGAAGGTTCTTCATCAAGCTTTCAAGATCAAAGACTTAGGTCCTGCTCGATTCTTTCTTGGACTGGAGATAGCAAGAAACTCGACAGGCATTTCTGTCTCTCAACGAAAGTATGCATTGGATCTTCTTGCTGATACGGGTTTCCTTGCATCAAAGCCGTGTGCAGTCCCAATGGATCCCTCTATTCCTTTGAGTGCAACTACTGGAGTCTCTTTACCTGATGCTACTCCTTATCGTGAGTTGATTGGACGGTTGTTCTATCTCACGATAACACGGCCTGATATTACTTATGCTGTCCATCGGTTGAGTCAGTTTCTCTCTGCTCCTACTGATGTCCACTTTCAGGCTGCTCAAAGGATCATTCATTATCTGAAGTCTAATCCTGGCCAAGGTCTGTTCTATGCTGCTGACTCAGAGACATGGTTAAATGCTTTTGTAGATGCAGATTGGGCTTCTTGTCCTGATACTCGACGCTATGTTACTGGCTTCTGTGTGTATCTTGGCAAATCTTTGATAAGTTGGAAGTGTAAGAAGCAGCAGACAGTGAGTAGAAGCAGAGTATCGAAGCATGGCTTTGGCGACTTGTGAACTTATCTGGTTACAGCAGTTGCTTACTGATTTGAAGATCAAGGTTCACCACACGGCTAAGCTCTTTTGTGACAACAACTCTACCATTCACATTGCGACTAATCCGGTGTTTCATGAACGCACGAAACACATAGAGATTGATTGTCACACGACACGTGATCAGGTCAAGAAGGGCTTCATCAAGCTCATACATGTTATCAGTGCTGACAATCATGCGGATATCTTCACTAAGCCGCTTCATCCATCTCCATTCCATCACATCCTCTCACGTATGTCTGTTTCAAGCCTCTTCACTCCATCATCATCTTCAACTTCCACTTCATCATCTCTACCTTCCACTTCATCAACTCTACCTTCTGTTTCAGAGGCTTGAGAGGGGCGTATTGAGTATACTAGGCTCTCTAATACTTGTATAGAAACAGAGGCTTAGTATACTTCTCGATATACCGTATACATGTATATAAAGGAAACACATTGTACATGATTCATTAATCTAATAGATACAGTTTAAGTTTTTGTGCTCTCTCTCTCAATATCTTGATAGTAATCCGGAACTCTCTCAACAGGATGATGAGATTGAGCTGGATATTGATAGTCTTGACATCCAGACGCTTTGGGAGCTTTATAGTTTTGTGACTGGGTATAAGGAGAGCTTGAGCATTAAAAAGGAGGAGGATCAGGGGTTTGGTTCAGAACGAGATGCTGAATCTGCTCACAACATTATCCAAGAACCGGTAAAGATTTCCTTCCTTAGCCAAATGTTATTTATTTCAGGTCTTTATTGATTTTGCCTCATAATCATTCGTTTCAGGCAACTGGCACCGAAAGATCGAGAGTTACTGAATCAGGTAAGGTTTTAGGTCACTAGCTCATACCAAATTCGGATGTAGTTAGTATTTATTTTCACACGAAAAGGAAACACCAATGGAATATATATATAATGATTGTTTCTAACCAGGGAAAGCTATTCGCATGTCTTCTTCTCCTGTTCGGCAAGAAAACAAGGCAGGTGGATCAAGTAGTTATAACAGTTCCAGCAGTGACTCAGGATCTAGCTCTAGTGGTAAATGTTGAACCTATCTGTCAGCTCTTTTTATCACCTTTATCAGCATCACGACTAACATCACTCTTCTTCTTTTTTGTTCTGCAGATTCTGACAGTGACAGCTCCTCTGGACGTGGATCAGATACTGGTAATTAGAGTTTAGAATAAGAGCTGTCATGTTATTTTCTTAGTCGATGAGTTTGCCCCAATTGGATTGGTTTCTGTATAAAGATGTTTTACTGTACAGAAGAATGAACTGTAGATGCGTCCTCTAATCAACATGCTTGTTCCCTGCGTCTTAAGTGGAACAAATCTATTGTTTAGAGCAGTAAAGGAAACTAGAAGGTGCATTAAGAAGAATTTAATGTTTTTCATATTAGAAGAAACAGATTGGTTCTTGGTATAATATTGTTCAAACTTTAAAGCATCACATGACAGTCAAGCCTGCATAGAAGGTGTCTCAATCGTCTGATGCAAATGGCAGGTTTGACTCTGTGTTCTTAGGGTCTGGATATGTTGTCGCATGTTTCTTACTGTTCGTCACATCAACACCCATGCCTGCATCTCCAAATCATATTGCAAGCTTCTCATATCCTTCTCTCTTATTCTTTACGAAGTTAAAGCATCCATTATCCTTTGTCTGATGATTATGGTAAACAAGAAACATAAGAGAGTAAGAGAGAGAGCGAGGACCTTGAATGATCTGACCTGCCTAGTCCTGTCACGAGCTGCATAAAGCAAATTGCCCTCAAAATCTGAGGGGTCTTCACGAAAATCTCATGCCGTACAAATGCAGCAGTCTTCGATGAAGAACTCATCTTGATCCTCCATCCCTTCCTCTGGTTCATCCCTTACAGAATCCAATCCTGTAGGATCACTTGAACTCAAAGAAGCTTTACCCTGTCAAACATAAGAAAACCAAGAGAACCCATTTCCTCTTACATCCTTTAAATCCCCAAAACACATCTCAAGGAAACATAGAGAAGAACTCTGATAGGCCTGAGAAGCCAAATTGTCCACCTCCACAAGAATAGTTTCCATTTTACGTAGATTTTACCATCCCATGCTCTCTTTTTGAATCCTTTTTTCACAGTGTCGGCTTTAAGGGTGTGCAGACAGTGCATTTGCACCGGGTCCCGTCCTATTAATTATTTTTTCCTTTGCATTTTAGGGTCCAAATTTTCTGAAAATTTGTAAAGTAGGGTCCCAAATTTCACAAACAAAATTACAGTTTACGTAGATTTTACCATCCCATGCTCTCTTTTTGGATCCTTTGTTCATAGCTGACACACAAGGACAACAACACTACTGAAACGTAACACCAAATCCCAAATAAATACCTTTCTGAACAAAAACCATCACAACAACACATGAACCGATAATGAAATAATAGTACAAGACTTTTCTCTTTAATTAAAAATAAAAATATCCATCTTTTTATTGAGACACAATAAAATACACATCTATTGGATTAACTTAAACATGATTTGAATTTCTTATGATATAAATCTAACTGATAATGAAATAATATAAGTAAACAATATGTTAAAAAACTTAAATAAGTTTTTTATTATTATTAATAAATTAAAAGGAAACACAAGACCATAATAATCAAAACAACAGAAAAAAAGACAACAACAATAATGATAAAAAGTTCAACATCACTCAAAAGAACCACGACAGAGTCCTGAACTACATAAGCAAACCCTTTTACCTCTAAAAATCATGTTTCCATCCTCATCAACCTTTCCAGTATCATAAGACATTCCATTACATCGGCCTCGCCCTCTTTTGATGGGACCTATGTTGGGATCGACAACAACAGTGTTGGATTCATCAGATGGTGAAACAAAACTAAGTGGTGTGGCCATTAATATAGGTGAGAGTAGGGGCGGATGGAAGTACGGCGGTACGGGGTCACGTGTCCCCTACTGATTTTTATTTTTTTCTTTGATAGTTTAATTTAATTTATTAAATATCATTAGTTTAGTGAAGAAAAAATGTAAAAGTGCCCCCATCAACAATATTTTTTTGGCGTTTATAAAATTTTTCTAGATTCGCCCCTTGGTGAGAGGGTGTTGGTGTGTTGTAGTTTTCGTCATTAGCAGGATGAAGCGGTGAGGCTTGAGAAATGGGAGGTGTTGTTGTGCGGTGAGGCTTGAGAAATAGGAGGTGTTGTTGTGTAAAGGATCTCATACAACCGTTTGGACTTTGGAGTGGTGTAACCACTTGAGAAGTTGGTGATGAGATGTTCTCCATCTGATGGTTATCATTGTCAGCAAAGCTCGGGATTAGATAGCTGAAGGGTGTAGCTTCAATTGGAGTAGACTCATCAATTGCAAAAGTAAATCCTGAACTAAGAAAAACATGCTTCCATCTTCATCAACCTCTCCAGTATCATAAGACATTCCATAATCATCCCTCAACTCTGTCAATAGAGATATATGCCTTTTTGCAGAAAACGCAATACGAACCGAAGGTTGGTTGGCCATCCTTTTCAAACTCAACAGGCTGCCACATAACGCTAGCCGAGCAGCTATGGTTCTTAACCGACTAACATTACCAATCGCTCTCGCACTGACAAAGATTTCCGACCGAAGTTTATAAACTTCAGAGGCTTCGTCCCAACACAGTCTTCACCCACAAGTTCCGGTTCATAGTTCCACCTAAAGTTTTTGTAAACTCGAGAAGTATGTGACATGACGAGTTTAATTGTTAGCTTGAGAAAAACACAAGACTATCATATAAAAATCAACTAATTAACCTTGCATATAACTATAAATATTAATGTTCTGAAGTCAATCGTGAATCATATCTAAGACTAAAACAACCACTAAATCTCATTTTTATTTTAATCTCAGTGGTAAATGCTCAGAGAAATAAAATCAAAACAAATAGCACTACATATATAAAATTATAACCCAAACATCAAATTTCCTTTTTTAGAAAATTACAATTTCAATAATCTTATATTTTTATAAAAAAAAATATTTCTAAATTTTTTTTTATTTATTATTTTGTCTTTTTATCAAGTTTAGTTTTCTAAAAAAAAAATTCTTCTTATTTTGTCTTTTTATCAAGTCCTATTATCTTATCAATCTCAAAACTTGATGAATAAAAGACTAGAAAATAATTAAATTAATTGGCATAACTTAAACATGATTTGGATTTCTTATAATACCAATCTAACTAATAATGAAATAACGTAAGTAAACAATATGATTAAATACTTAAATAAGTTTTTTATTCTTAATGATTAAAAGAAAACACAAGACTATAATAATCAAAACAACAACAAAAAAGAAAAAGACAACAACAATAATAATAAGAAATTCAACCCCACTCAAAAGAACCATGACAATTTCCGGAACCACATAAGCAAACCCTTTTACCTCTAAAAATCATGCTTCCATCTTCATCAACCTCTCCAGTATCATAAGACATTCCATAATCATACCTCACCTCTGTCAACGGAGGTATATGCCTCTTTGCAAAAAACGCAATACGAACCAATGGTTGGCCATCCTTTTCAAATTCAACAGGCTGCCACATAACGTTAGCCGAGCAGCTATGGTTTATGAACAGACTAACGTTACCAATCTCTCTCGCATTACCAAGATTTCCGACCGAAGTTTATAAACTTCAGAGACTTCGTCCCAACAGTCTTCACCCACAAGTTCCGGTTCATAGCTCACCTAAAGTTTTTGTAAACTCGAGAAGTACCTGACATGACGAGTTTTATTTGAATTGTTAGCTTGAGAAACACACAAGACTATCATATAAAAAAATCACTAATTGACCTTCCATATAACTGTAACTATTAATGTTCTGAAGTCAATCGTGAGTCATATCTAAGACTAAAACAACCACTAAATCTCCCTTTTATTCTAATCTCAGTGATAAATGCTTAGAGAAAATATAATCAAAACAGATAGCACTACATATATAAAATCATAACACAAACATCAAAATTAATTTTTGAGAAAAATACATTTTCAATAAACTTCTTGTTTTATTAAAAAAAATATTTTTCTACAAAAATCTTATTTTTTTCTTATTTTGCCTTTTTATCAAGTCTATTTTTCTAAAAAAAAAATTATTTTTTTCTTTTTTTGTCTTTTTATTATCAAGTCTTATTTTTTTTCAATCTCAAAACTTGAAGAATAAAAGATTAGAAATGACTTATATTAATTGGCTTAACTTAAACATGATTTAGATTTCTTATGATATAAATCTAGCTGATAATGAAATAAATAAGTAAACAATATGATTAAATACTTAATTGAGTTTTTATTCTTAATGATTAAAGAGAAATTTTTAATGATTAAAGAGAAATTAGGCTCCATATACACAACAAAACTAATATTTGCAAAATATCCTATGACTAATTTTGACACTGTTGATATCTTTATAATACAGAATTACCCATGCCCCAACTATCTGAACCATTCTCTATCTTGTGTCTTCTTATTATCTTATGCCCATAACAATCTTCTTACTTCTCTCTCTCTCTCTTGTATTTTCTTAAAATCACCAAACACAATTTTTTCCTATTAATCTAAATGTTTTTTTCCTTATCTTTTCTATTTCCAACGATGTGAATCAACAACATGTACATATATTTCAATTAATACAGAGTATGAATCTAATGAGTACTATCCTCACATGAGTTTTTCTATCTATCATCTCTATTCTTTTACTCAATCTGACCGTGATATGAATGTCTAAGAAATTTTGTTTAATATACATGTGAGATCTCTTCAATTCATTCGCTGGTAAAAGCTCATGGTTGTATTGATGGTTTATATAATCAAGAAATATAGAGATTTCCCGACATTGATGAAACCTGAATCTAACATTTAAGTTATTTGTGCTTGTAGTCGATATTTATTAAGTTAACGGATAATTTTTTATTACATGCTACAAATCACATATTGTGAGCATATGCATGTTTAGTTAGTTGTTACTAAACCGGTGGATGCCGATTTTTTCACAAAATATATTATCATTAGCTGATAAATGTCTACTTAGCTGTTATAAAACATGTTAACGGCCTTTTAAAACGGTTTGTAATTTTTTCTAAAAAATAGTTTGACTTGGCTGATAAATAGTTTGTTAGATGCTATGAAATAAGTTAGTAGGTTAAAACAAGTCACATAACAGTTTACGTTGAAACTTTTTATTAATATTACATATAACATATTATGATTAGCTGATACATGTTTGGTTAACTGTTACAAAACATGTTATCGCTTTTTACATTGGTAAAATGGTTAAAGTAGCAATCGTTAACTAATATATTATTCTGTTAGAAGTTACAAATTATGTTAACGTGCTAAATTAATCATTATCTATTCAACTAATATTATCCAAGCGGTTAACAATTATTGTATCATATATATTAAAAATTTAGGGCAAGAAAGAGAAACATATAAAAATTTAGGACAGGGATAAAATGAGAAAAAATGACAAAATATCTACAGTGGACATGAGTTTTTCTTGCTTTAGGGTAGTTTCTTAATTTCTTAGTAAGTTGGGTATATTCAGCTAATTGTCTCATGATTAAAAGGAAACACAAGACCATAATAATCAAAAAAACAACAGAAAAAGAAATAGACAAAACAACAATAATAATAAGAAATTTCAACCTCACTCAAAAGAAATATGACAGTTTCCCGAACCACGTAAGCAAACCCCTTTTACCTCTAAAAACCATGCTTCTATCTTCATCAACCTCTCCAGTATTATAATACATACCATAATTATCCCTCAACTCTGTCAATGGAGGTATATGCCTTTTTGCAAAAAACGCAATACAAATTGAAGGTTGGTTGGCCATCCTTTTCAAACTCAACAGACTGCCACATAACGTTAGCCGAGCAGCTATGGTTCATAACCGACTAACATTACCAATCGCTCTCGCACTGACTAAGATTTCCGACCGAAGTTTATAAACTTCAGAGGCTTCATACCAACAGTCTTCACCCACAAGTTCCGGTTCATAGTTCCACCTAAAGTTTTGTAAGCTTGAGAAATACGTGACATGACGAGTTTAATTGTTAGCTTGAGAAAAACACAAGACTATCAAATAAAAAATCAACTAAATAACCTTTCATATAACTATAACTATTAATGTTCTGAAGTCAATCGTGAATCTAAGACTAAAACAACCACTAAATCTCCTTTTTATTCTAATCTCATTGATAAATGCTTAGAGAATTATTATCAAAACAAATAGCACTACATATATAAAATTATAAATCAAACATCAAATTTCCTTTTTTAGAAAATTACAATTTCAATAATCTTTTTTTTATAAAAAAATGTTTTTTCTAAAAATAATTTTTTTTTCTTATTTTTTTTATTATCAAGTCTATTTTTCTTTTTTATCAAGTCCTATTATCTTGTCAATCTCAAAACTTGAAGAATAAAAGAATAGAAATGACTTATATTAATTGGCATAACTTAAACATGATTTGGATTTCTTATGATACAAATCTAACTGATAATGAAATAACGTAAGTAAACAATATGATTAAATACTTAAATAAGTTTTTTATTCTTAATGATTAAAAGGAAACACAAGACCATAATAATCAAAACAGCAGCAAAAAAAGAAAAGACAACAACAATAATAAGAAGAAATTCAACCTCACTCAAAAGAACCACGACAGTTTCCCGAACCACATACGCAAACCCTTTTACCTCTAAAAACCATGCTTCCATCTTCATCAACCTCTCCAGTATCATAAGAAATTTCATAATCATACCTTAACTCTGTCAACGGAGGTATATGCCTCTTTGCAAAAAACGCAATACGAACCGAAGGTTGGCCATCCTTTTCAAACTCAACAGGCTGCCACATGACGTTAGCTATGGTGTATGAACCGACTAACGTTACCAATCTCTCTCCTACTGACCAAGATTTCCGACTGAAGTTTATAAACTTCAGAGACTTCGTCCCAACAGTCTCACCCACAAATTCTGGTTCATAGTTCCACCAAAAGTTTTTGTAAACTCGAGAAGTACATGACCTGACGAGTTTTTTTTTTTTTTTGAATTTTTAGTTTGAGAAAAACACAAGACTATCATCTAATTAACCTTCCATATACTATAACTATTAATGTTCTGAATTCAATCGTGAATCATATCTAAGACTAAAACAACCACTAAATCTCTTTTTTATTATAATCTCAGTGATAAATGCTTAGACAAAATATTATCAAAACAAATAGCACTACATATATAAAATCATAACACAAACATCAAATTTACTTTTTGAGAAAATTACAATTTCAATAATCTTCTTTTTTATAAAAATAATATTTTTCTGAAAAAATATTATTTTTTCTTATATTGTCTTTTGTATCAAGTCTATTTTTCTAAAAAGATCTTTTTTTTTTCTTTTATCAAGTCTTATTTTTGTTTTCAACCTCAAAACTTGAAGAATAAAAGACTAGAAATGACTTATATTAATTGGCTTAACTTAAACATGATTTGGATTTCTAATGATACAAATCTAACTGATAATGAAATAATATACACTATGATTAAAAACTTAAATAAGTTTTTTTCTTAATGATTAAAAGGAAATACAAGACCATAATAATCAAAACAACAGAAAAAAAAGACGACAACAATAATAATAAAAATGTTCAACCTCACTCAAAAGAACCACAACAATTTTCCGAACCGCACAAGCAAACCCTTTTACCTGTAAAAACCCTGCTTCCGCCTTCATCGATCTCTCCAGTATCATAAGACATTCCATAATCGTATCTCAACTCTGTCAACGGAGGTATATGTCTCTTTGCAAAAAAGGCAATATGAACCGAAGTGATACGCCCAAAACGGGAAGGATGGCTTTGGCCGGGTGTTTGATATGAACCGAGAAGGCGATGGCACTTCTGGAACTGGAATGGAATGAATGGATCGTCAAGAGATGCGGAATGACTCTTGATATACCACGATCTAAGGCTAACCACCTAAGAAACGATGAAGGTGTGTTGGCTAACCACCAAACGACACAAAAGATGATTGGCTGACCACCAAATCAACAAGCTGGTTCAAACCGATGAACTAGCTAAGAACTCTCTCTCTCACTCAGAGAAAAGAAGAATCGAAAATAAACAACCAAAATGAACTGATTTTATTCATCAAAGGGACTACATATTTATACTACTTGTAGTCAAAGAGAATTAAAGAGAATTGTGGGAAAACAAAGCATAGAAAATAGAAACATTGACTAGAATATTATTAATGAGTCAAAGACTCAGTCTTCCATGCAGATTAGTCAAAGATGACCATTCGGTTCACGTTCTGGTCAAGGAAACCCTTCGGCTACTGTCCAGGTTCATCCGAACCAGATGGATGCACGGGGTAAAGATAAGGACGCTTGCGGGACTGTCCGGATGGTCCGCCAGATAAGAATGCATGTCCGTCTTTGGTTTCTTCACGATCCAAGCTAATTCTGGCTCGACCGTGGGTTTTAGAATGTCGAGTTGGTCGGGGAAGACGGGCTGTGGTTCGGTCGGTTAGGTCGTCTGGACGTGGTTCCAGCCGAAGCTCCAATCGGGACGCACGCGGGACGGCTCGGTCAGTCTGATCAGTACGGTCGAATGAACGAACCTCGGTCAAATTGTTCAGAACGTCCTGATCTCCATGCTGGTTGGCTCCAATGGACTGATCCACGAACCAGGGCACATCATTCCCTTCCTCTTCAAAAAGATTTGTCCTCAAATCTGAAACATTAAAAGGAAAAGGATTATACGCAAAAAAACCATAATCAGCACAATGTTCACCTTGGGTTTGGTCCGGTATTTGAATTGGCAAAGGCTCTTCCTTTTCTGGCTCGGTTTCAAGGTTCTCATTCTCCAAAGTCACCAACGGTTTTTGCTTTTGACACTTGTTAGTATAATGACCGATCCTATGGCATTTGAAGCACCTGGTGGAATGAGCTTTGCTTGTGGGTTTCACAGCTTTGCTTTTATCAAAAGAAATCTCATTAGTTTTCAAATCAGAATTTGAAAGATAAGAAGACTTACATTGCTGTTTTGGTGCCGAAGAAGTGTTGGTGTTTCCCTTCCTTTTGAGCTGTCGGATAGCATGAATTGCCTTATGCAACATCTTCTCCAAACTAGCATAAGTTTGAAGCTCGTTTTGATCAAGCACTACACGGTTGCTTCTCTTGGTTTTGGTGAAGAGACGATCACCACTTCTGACCCACTTCTCATCATTGGACCTGTTTTCTCTCTTCCTTTGTTTCTGCACAAAATCAAATTCATTAGAAGCAAACTGTCTCTTGTCAAAAATCAATTGCTTCTTTTCAACAATAGTTTTAAAAGGAAAGTAGACATCATCTTGTAGTGGTTTTGATTTCTTGAGAAGTCCAAACATCCTGAAACACTTAACAAAGTTAGCAAATAAAAATCCTCACACTCTCAAAGTGTTTACCTCACGATTTTTAGATGGTCACTCAGAGTTCTTTCACTGGTTCAAAGGATGATAGGCAGTCAAAATTCAGCAATCAAAACCCAAAACAAACTTTTGTGAGAAAAAGAAAAGAGAAGGTAAGATGAAGAGATTTTTGATATGGATCCGCCTTAACTGTCCTAAGGCTGGATTTCTCTTCAGCCAGCAGGGTTTCTCTTCCACCACTCCCCCTGGATTTCTCTTCAGAAGTGATTCACGCCAAAACTTTTTTTTTTTTATCGATTTTTTTTTTTTTTTTATAATAGGCGATCACAAGGGAGTAAAGGAACAGCCCGGATCCAAGAAATAAGAAAAGAAAAAAACGTGGAGAGATGAGAAGATGAGAGATGAAAGAAAACAAACCAGCCAAAGTGGCTCTGATACCAAGTTGATACGCCCAAAACGGGAAGGATGGCTTTGGCCGGGTGTTTGATATGAACCGAGAAGGCGATGGCACTTCTGGAACTGGAATGGAATGAATGGATCGTCAAGAGATGCGGAATGACTCTTGATATACCACGATCTAAGGCTAACCACCTAAGAAACGATGAAGGTGTGTTGGCTAACCACCAAACGACACAAAAGATGATTGGCTGACCACCAAATCAACAAGCTGGTTCAAACCGATGAACTAGCTAAGAACTCTCTCTCTCACTCAGAGAAAAGAAGAATCGAAAATAAACAACCAAAATGAACTGATTTTATTCATCAAAGGGACTACATATTTATACTACTTGTAGTCAAAGAGAATTAAAGAGAATTGTGGGAAAACAAAGCATAGAAAATAGAAACATTGACTAGAATATTATTAATGAGTCAAAGACTCAGTCTTCCATGCAGATTAGTCAAAGATGACCATTCGGTTCACGTTCTGGTCAAGGAAACCCTTCGGCTACTGTCCAGGTTCATCCGAACCAGATGGATGCACGGGGTAAAGATAAGGACGCTTGCGGGACTGTCCGGATGGTCCGCCAGATAAGAATGCATGTCCGTCTTTGGTTTCTTCATGATCCAAGCTAATTCTGGCTCGACCGTGGGTTTTAGAATGTCGAGTTGGTCGGGGAAGACGGGCTGTGGTTCGGTCGGTTAGGTCGTCTGGACGTGGTTCCAGCCGAAGCTCCAATCGGGACGCACGCGGGACGGCTCGGTCAGTCTGATCAGTAGGGTCGAATGAACGAACCTCGGTCAAATTGTTCAGAACGTCCTGATCTCCATGCTGGTTGGCTCCAATGGACTGATCCACGAACCAGGGCACATCACTTGATACGCCCTAAAATAGGGAAGGATCACTCGACCGGACTAAAGGGATATGAACTCGCCAAAAGGGAGAACTGATGGATTGAACGGTGACACAATGGGTTGCGGATGGCCCAATGATACTACCAGACTTCAGTTGGTGCTTGATATGACTCACAAGTCCACCAAAAGAAGGATTTCTAAACGTTGCCTGATATGACGCACAGGTCCAACGAATTAGAGGCTGTTTACTCGGAGATAACCTCACCAAGAAACAAAGAAGTGTTCTACAAAGAACAAAGAGATAAACTCAAATAAAAGGGGAAAAAGCTTGTCTTATTTCGTGGCTCTTAGGCCCTATATATAGGATTACAAGTTGTAGAAATCCAAAGAAGAATGTGCTAAAAACAAGACATGGAAACTAGAAATGAAGACTTTGACTAAAGACCGAAATTAATGATTTTTGTTGAATTCTTTTTCCCATGCACGACCAAGACTTCCTTGCTGACTCCCTCTTGGCATTCTTGATGAGAATGGGCTTGAAATGGACTGAGGAAAGGTCTGGTCGAATTTGGTGTAAAACCGACCCAAATTGAATTTGTTATGAATTTTTCTTTGGGCTGAAAAATGCTCATTTCGCCCAGCAACTAAACCAGCTCCATCTTCAGTGTCACTTAGCTCATTCAGCTCCAAGCTAGTATCACTTAGCTCACTCAGCTCATCTAGCTCATCTACTATCACTTCAGCTGGTTTCAGCTCAAGCATACTCTCTTCAGCTGGTTCCAGCTCGTCCTCAGTCTCATCAGCTGGTTTTAGATCAGTATCCTCACCATTAATCCATCCTGGTTTGTCTTTTGTTGAAGAATCATCTGGCTCAGCCATGGTCGCATCATCCTGGCCCGGGTCTATGATCCGAGGCGCATCATTCCCTCCCTCTTGAAAAGGATTTGACCTCAAATCCATTTTACCTGTATCAAAAGGAAATGAATCAGACAAAAAGAATTTAAAAATCATGTAAAATTTAGTGAAGGAAAATTTTGGAAAGAAACTTCCTTGGAGTTTTGAAGTTGGTTTCCTCGAGTACATGCATCTCCAAGTCTTAAACTGATAAGCACGATCTCTGCTTCTGTTCCTGACACCTCTTGGAGACTGATCTGTTTATCCTGGACACTCAAAACAAACATTAAAATACCAGGATCATATGTACAAGACAAGTACTTGTTCAGATCATAAACCAAAGTTTCTTTCCCTAGAACATGTAGCACACGTTTCAGATCATCATGAAGCCTATCAAAGTAAGTCTTGTACACCAGAATGGTGTCAGGGCACGTGATAGCACAGTTCCTAAAGAACAAATTCAAATCATGCGCAAGTTTCTCAGATTTAGAACACAAAAGATTAAGTTCAAATTGAGAATTTCTTATCCAAGGCTCAGCATGTTTATCAAAGAAGGTGTTGTAAATCAGAATGTTTTCGAGGCATGAACTACCATAGAACATTTCCAAAACGTGCCTAACTTGATCAGATTCAGAACACAAAAGTTTTAGTTCAAGATCAGATTCAGAATAAGAATGGACAGGTTTCAAAACAGAATCACCACAAAAATCTGTTTCAGCTTTATGTGAATTCTGTTCCAGCAATGTGCTAACCATAAAATCTTCCAAAGCATATGAGGATGCAAACAAAATTCCAGTGATCAGTTCATGTCCATAAGATCTCAGACTAAAGCTATTTTCTTTGAAGACAAATGAATCAAACGATTTTCTAGAGCAGAAAACTAGTTGTTGCAAATCAAGCTCAGATGACTTTTCAAGATGATCAAGACCAGAAAGTTTTATGTCATTGGAACTGACTTTATCAAACAGATCAGGCAGAAAATTAATCAAATCAAGTTTCTCACAGTGCTCTTGAATGTATGTGGTCAAAGGCGTAGGAGTTGTGCCGGGATCAAAGCAAAGTTGGTTCTCCATGATGATGGATGTTATGCTTGGTGCTTCCGCTTCAAAGGTTGGACCAGGTTCGCCTTCCTCATCAAATATGGGACCTAGATCATCGTCCATGGGTCTCCTGGTGCCAAGAAGCAGTCCTTGATGTGAGTAGTCGAATGGTTCTTCCTTAAAATCCTGTGAAAATAGAACAAGACTACTCGGATGCTCCGGTTCAAAACAGGTTAGTCCATTAGTCTCTTCATCATCAAACATAAAATCAGATTTTGGAGATGGAAGATCACATTCATCCTCACAAATGATCAAACTTTCAATCATCTCTTCATCATACTCATCAAAAATTGGTAAAGAATCTGAAAAATCTTTTTGATCTTCAAGGTTGTTTTCAGATTTACCTTTGGGTTTTTCATTGATGAATAAGGAAGGCTTAGCTACAGATGCACGTGTGGTTGTGCTCTTCTTTTGGATCTTGCTGACGTCCTTGAGGGCTTTCACCACACCCTCCACAAGGTTGTCACAAAACTCCCAGACTTCAAACTGACTGAAAAGCCTTCTTTGATCAGCTTCAAACATCTTAACCTGAAAGTTCTCAACACAAAAGGTTAACAGATAAAAATAATCCTCACACTCTCAAGTGTTTGATCTCACCCACACAAGTGTTTCTCTCAGATTTTATGGTCACTCAAGAGTCTCCTCTCAAAGTTCTAAGAGAACAAATCAAATAACCCAATGGATTTCTCCAAGCAAGCAAGAGATGAACACAAGATAGAAAGATAAAGAGAATTGTTTTGAAATCCGTATTAACCACTCCAAGGCTGGATTTCTCCTCAGCCAGCAGGATTTCTCTTCCACCACCTAGCCAAATAAATCAAACTTTTTTTTTGATAGATTTTTTTTTTTTTTTTTTTTCTTTTCTCTTTTTTTTTTTATAGAAGAATGGCGATAGGTAAGGTAGTGGCCCGGATTTGAGATAGAAAGATGAAGAAGAAGTGTTTAGAAATGAAAGATGAGAAAGATGGATAGATAGTACCGGTTGAGTGGCTCTGATACCACTTGATACGCCCTAAAATAGGGAAGGATCACTCGACCGGACTAAAGGGATATGAACTCGCCAAAAGGGAGAACTGATGGATTGAACGGTGACACAATGGGTTGCGGATGGCCCAATGATACTACCAGACTTCAGTTGGTGCTTGATATGACTCACAAGTCCACCAAAAGAAGGATTTCTAAACGTTGCCTGATATGACGCACAGGTCCAACGAATTAGAGGCTGTTTACTCGGAGATAACCTCACCAAGAAACAAAGAAGTGTTCTACAAAGAACAAAGAGATAAACTCAAATAAAAGGGGAAAAAGCTTGTCTTATTTCGTGGCTCTTAGGCCCTATATATAGGATTACAAGTTGTAGAAATCCAAAGAAGAATGTGCTAAAAACAAGACATGGAAACTAGAAATGAAGACTTTGACTAAAGACCGAAATTAATGATTTTTGTTGAATTCTTTTTCCCATGCACGACCAAGACTTCCTTGCTGACTCCCTCTTGGCATTCTTGATGAGAATGGGCTTGAAATGGACTGAGGAAAGGTCTGGTCGAATTTGGTGTAAAACCGACCCAAATTGAATTTGTTATGAATTTTTCTTTGGGCTGAAAAATGCTCATTTCGCCCAGCAACTAAACCAGCTCCATCTTCAGTGTCACTTAGCTCATTCAGCTCCAAGCTAGTATCACTTAGCTCACTCAGCTCATCTAGCTCATCTACTATCACTTCAGCTGGTTTCAGCTCAAGCATACTCTCTTCAGCTGGTTCCAGCTCGTCCTCAGTCTCATCAGCTGGTTTTAGATCAGTATCCTCACCATTAATCCATCCTGGTTTGTCTTTTGTTGAAGAATCATCTGGCTCAGCCATGGTCGCATCATCCTGGCCCGGGTCTATGATCCGAGGCGCATCACGAAGGTTGCCATCCTTTTCATACTCAACAGGCTGCCACATAACGTTAGCCAAGCAGCTATGGTTCATGAACCGACTAACGTTACCAAACGCTCTCGCACTGACCAAGATTTCCGACCGAAGTTTATAAACTTCAGAGACTTGGTCCCAACAGTCTTCACCCACAAGTTCTGGTTCGTAGTTCCACCTAAACTTTTTGTAAACTCGAGAGGTGTCAAAGACGTACTCGTCGTCTTCTTCTATCTCATCTCTTTCCTTAACTGTGTCAACCAACTCGCAGATAAAAGTCCCGGCTCGTATGGGCTCCCACGAACGTAAACCCCAACCACAACTCTTCGTCTTAAACACTTCCAACCGGAGCTTCAACCCGCTTTGAGTTAGCCTGTTCTTGCAGTCCGCGGGGCAAGCACAAAGGTCGCTGCATTCGTATATCATCGGTCTGCGATATAGTAAAATGCGGTTATCATACTGTAACTGGCCGCCGTTTCTTTGAATACAAGAACACATCGGATCTCCACATGACTGACCACCTTTACAAGTGTTGTTGCATCCCGTAGATTGATGGTTTGGAATGATCATCATACTTAAATTTTGGAAGAGACTCTGTAGTTGAAGTCTAGAGGCCACTCCTTGTCGTTCTCATCGACCTCGTTCACGATCGGAACTGGTAACGCCTCCAATCCAAGAGAAATATCTCCAAACACAAAACCCTTCCTCAACTGATTACTCGAACCACACTTCATCAATTCTTCAGCTAACCTCCACGTAGCGAAACCCGGAGGCTGGTCTTGTTGTCTCACAAGATTAAACTTGAATTCATTAAAGCCGGTGGTCCCTTTCTCTATCCAATAATGGGTTACCACATAGAGACCATCGTAGATATATACTTTCCCCTTTTTATCGCTCGGATCCTCTACACCTCTAATCACTCTAACTTCATTTCCTTTTTTCTGACTTGCGACCAACGCTAGGTTTCCTCTTGTAAGCTCTTGATCTCTAGGTTTACCATCCTTACACGTTCCTCCTTGCCCGGTGTAAACCAAAGTATGAAGCTCGTCCGTTCTGTCGTTGTAGTGTCCTACTGATGTAACGACACTTGTTGTTAAGCCTTCTGCTGCACCATCTTTTGTTAGTAAATAGTCGATACCGGCAGGCATCTGAGTGTGAAGTCCAACCAAACACATCTCTCCCCAAAAGTAGAATATATCTCCTGGTTTTACTCCCGGAACCGGACCGACTCTCTTCTTCTTGTTAGTCCTGACACCCTGTTTGTTAAAGATACTGAAGGCAGTTGTGACCACAGCTTTCTCACTGCTTACGTGGCCTAAACGACGACAAACGGCGTTGAAACGCATCCGAACGGAGTCCACCAGCTCTTCATTCCCATTTTCTTTCTCCTCTTCGGTTATCATCGAGTCAAAACTCGGACAAAATATTACCATTTTGTCGTCGGGATTGTTGGGTTTCAGCTTCTTCACAGAGGAACCCTTTGGTCGGCCCCGTCCTCTTTTAATAGCATCGCTACTCGGAGCAGCATCATCATCAGCCAAAGAGTTGTTGTCGGAGTGATCGTATGGTACAATAGCTTGAAGATTTGTGGCCACTAGAGGAGGATGAGGGGATAATGATGTGTTGTTGTGAGTTTCATCATTTTGACCAGATACAACCACTTCATTGTTGGGATGAGACGTTCCCAGCTTCTTCTTGGACGGCTTTGAATTCTTTGAACCTTTTGGTCGGCCTCGTCCTCTTTTGATAGGACCTATGCTGGGATCGACATCAACAGTGTTGGATTCATCAGATGGTGGAACGAAGCTGAGTGGTGTGGCCAGTAATAGAGGTTGAGAGGGTGTTGGTGTGTTGTAGTTTTCCTCATTAGTGGGTTGAAGCGGTGAGGCTTGAGGAATGGGAGGTGGTGTTGTGTAAGGGGTCTCATCATCAACGGTTTGAAGTGGTGTAACCCCTTGGAAAGTTGGTGATGAGATGTTCTCCATCAGATTGTCTTCATCGTCAGCAAAGCTCGGGATTAGATAGCTGAACGGCGTAGCTTCGATTGGAGTAGACTCATCCATTGCAAAAGTAAGTCCTGCATTAAGGAAAAAATAATGATCAAAAGTTCATAAT
Organism: Brassica napus; assembly: GCF_020379485.1. Taxonomy (NCBI): domain Eukaryota; kingdom Viridiplantae; phylum Streptophyta; class Magnoliopsida; order Brassicales; family Brassicaceae; genus Brassica; species Brassica napus. The sequence continues at coordinate 10,533 of NW_026016660.1, read as the reverse complement.
CATTAAACAACCACATAACTATAATTATTAATGTTTTGAAGTCAACCACTAAATCTCCTTTTTATTTTAATCTCAGTGATAAATGCTTTGAGAAAATATTATCAAAACAAATAGCTATACGTATATAAAATCATAACACAAACATTAAATTTACTTTTTGAGAAAAGTACAATTTCAATAAACTTTTTTTTATAAAATTTAATATTTTTCTTAAAAAAATCTTATTTTTTTTCTTATTTTATCTTATTTTTTTTATCAAGTCTTATTTTTCTTTTTAATCTCAAAACTTCAAGAATAAAAGACTAGAAATGATCGTTAGGGTCTACCTGAAAAAAAAACACAGAACAAAAAAAAATGGTAAACCATTCCTCGGAAAGAGAATGTAAAAGTCCCGGTGGCCACACGCCGTGAAAATCTGGTGTGGTGCGGATTCGAACTCGGATCTTTTGGGGATCCACGGAACGCCTTGACCACCCGACCACAGACGCGTGGTTAAAAACACAGAGCAAGTTCAATGTTCGATCTTATCTTCACAATATTTGAACCGCATAATAATTACTAAACTACATACCAACATATTCAGATCTGAGTTATAGTGAACAGCAATGTATTAACAATAGTCCTTTCATTTTACTTTTATTTTCTTAAAAAAATAAAGGATAGTCAATGGTAGGATGATTATTAAAACTAAAATGTAGAGATAAGAGAAAATTAATCTGAAATTTGTATTAAATCATATTTTACAAAATATAGTCTCAATGATAACATCACCAAAAATAAATACACATAAAATAAACAAAAAGGATAAGTAAATTATATAACAAGTTCAACATGAACTATATATTAAAGAGAAAAGTAACAAATACCTTTGAAAGAGAAGAAATGATGAGAAGTAGCTCAGCTTTCAAAAGAAAAGAAAAAACAAGAGAGATCGGTAAATGGAGAAACAGGAAAACTATACTGATAGAATATGTTGAAGTAACAAATATACTGATTATTGATAGTTGGTAGTGACGAACAACATAAGAGAGAGCCTCTATTTAAAAGGATTTCAACATGATAGGGTGTTGTCTACAAGAAGAATAAGAGCCTTAGATCTTAGCTTAATTCATCTTAACCGTCTAAGATTTTGAATCATAAACAACCTTAGATTTTTTTGTATTATTCAATGAATCTAATAATAGCCATTAATGGTATTACCAGTTTTGCCTTAAAACTTTTTGACTTGAACATAAAAAAATATTTTTCTTCCATTTTAAATTATAATAATATAATATATATCTATATATAACTTTCAAAATTTGAATGGTTTGAGATAAACATTCCAAAAATTACCAAACTTCTGACTGTTCTTTTGTTTTGAGTCATTGAATTAAAAAAAAAAAATCTGTTTCGCATACATGTTTAAGAAATTTGTTGTTATTAGTACAGTATCATATCTAGCAAATTCATTATACGCAATAACATTTAGACAGAAACGTAGAACATGAATAATGGAAAAGGTCAATATCCCAAGCGGTAGTTTGTGGCACAGTACTATAATCTGCAGCACCTATTTACAATTCTTTTTTCTTCATAGTCATGAGTTTTTTTTTGTTTGAGAAATTCTTCATAGTTGTACACATATACAATTACGGTATTGTTTTTAACGTTACACATAATACACTCAAACCTTACACATTTTTACGCACACTGTATACTAGAGATAATTATTTAAGAAAGCCATTACACGAACCATACACATTTTTACGCACAAGTGTAAACTAGAGATATATATTCTGAAATCTGATATGTATATACAACAATTTTAGAATAAAATTTCCAACAGCTTCAAATGTAAAACCGATACTCGCATATTGCTGGAGAGATAGATAGATAATGGATAATAATTTGCCAAGAACACAACAAGAAACAAAGCATGTCGAAAAACAAAACAAACATGTCAATAATCAATTAGATTAATCATTCTAGAAAAATACAAACAGTACATGATAGATAGAAGTAATTTACAGGAGAAACAATTTTTAAAAGCTGTCGATAAGTACAAGCGCAAACATATGCGCTAAGCCGCTAAGATGCTGAAATGCACGCGTACTAAAACACACGTATTGTCTTTACTAAAATGCAAACTCATGCATCTATATATATTAGCTGGGATTCAAACTAAAATTTGTCATCCAACTGGTAGACCAGATGTAGCATTCAAATGAAATTTCTTAACGTAGGTCAATTTGATAAAGTTCAAAAGGAGTTGATGAATAAATCATTATATGGAATACAGAACTCGTTCCATTATATTATTAGTCGTAATCAATTGTAGATATTGGGTTTTCTACAATTCACTACGACTGATTTCAATTTGAAAACCAGACCGGCTCCTATTGAAGTGCAGTATCATAATCTTCACATGGAGATCAAACCGGCTCGTGATGTTGTGTTTCCTCGTCATGCTCCTGTTGTTGAGCCTTTACCAGCTCCTACACCTTCCCCGTCTCCTCCTCCTCCTCCTCCTTCTCTGCCGCCTACGGTGCTTGAAGATAGGATTTTGGAGATTGCTGAATCTATGACGACACCGTTGGAACCTGAAGCTGTCACTACTACTTCCCTCGAGAAGCCTGAAGGAGATGAGGAGGCGCCTGTTGATATTAGGGACCTGACGATGGATGAGAGACGGAGACTCAGTGAAGAGCTTCAGGACTTGCCTTATGACAAACTAGAGACAGTTGTTCAGATTGTAAAGAAGAGTAATTATTGAGTATACTAGGCTCTCTAATACTTGTATAGAAACAGAGGCTTAGTAAACTTCTCGATATACCGTATACATGTATATAAAGGAAGCACATTGTAAATGATTCATTAATCTAATAGATACAGTTTAAGTTTTTGTGCTCTCTCTCTCAATATCTTGATATGGTATCAGAGCATAACTAACTTTTCCGCCATTTTTCTTCGTTTTTGAGCTTCGATTCTCGCCATGAGTGCTTCGATCTCTCATCTTTTCTTCGATTTCCTCAGCTCATTGGTGATTCGAGTTATGGATCTGATTGCTTTCGTTTGTTTCGTCGTCATCCTCTGTCTTGCGTGCCTCTGAGCTCTGATTCATCTTCGATTGAGCTCCGATTCATCTTCGATTGAGCTCCGATTCGCATCACATTCTTCTCGTTACTTCGTTCCTGATCTTCGATTCTGTTTTGCGAACTTCGATTCAGCTCAACTCAACTTCCCGTAACTGATTCGACTCGTTTCTTGAATCGTTCGATGGCGACTTCGTCTTCTGATTCGACTCGTCCGCTCGTAAATCAGTATGAAAATCCTTACTATCTTCATAACTCTGATCATGCTGGATTGGCGCTTGTTACGGATCGTCTTGCCTCTGGTGCTGACTTCCATTCTTGGCGTCGTTCTGTTCGTATGGCTCTTAATGTCAGAAACAAATTCGGCTTCATTGATGGTACAATCTTGAAACCTTCTGCTGATCATAGAGATTCTGGTGCTTGGTCTAGATGCAACGATATGGTCTCTACGTGGCTTATGAATTCGGTTTCTAAGAAGATAGGTCAGAGTTTGCTCTTCATGTCTAGTGCTGAATGTATTTGGAAGAATCTTATGACGCGGTTCAAGCAGGATGATGCTCCTCGCATCTTTGAGATTGAGCAAAAGTTGAGCTCCATCCAGCAAGGTTCTTTAGACATCAGTACCTATTATACGGAACTAGTCACGCTTTGGGAGGAGTATCAAAATTATGTTGATCTCACTGTGTGTACGTGTGGCAAGTGTGAATGCAGTGCTGCGGCGTCTTGGGAAAAGCTCCAACAAAGGAGTCGTGTCATGAAATTCTTGATGGGTTTGAATGAGTCCTATGAAGCTACTCGACGTCACATTTTGATGCTGAAACCTATTCCACCAATTGAGGAAGTTTTTAACTTGGTTACTCAAGATGAGCGTCAGAAGAGTATAAAGCCGGCTACAAGAGTTGATAATGTTGTCTTTCAAAACTCGACGAGTGAATTTGATCAGTCTCACTACTCTGGACCAGTTGAGAATGCGGCTTATGCTACTGTGAACAACAACAACTCCTATCATTCTAGGCCACGTCCCATTTGTACTCATTGCGGCGTTGCAGGACACATTGTGCAGAAATGTTTCAAGTTGCATGGTTATCCGCTTGGTCACAGATTCTACAACAACAACAACTCTCAACGAAGCAATTCTCAGAACAATCCTCAGTCTGGTTCTTCTCAGAGACAACTTCAAACAAAGCCTGCCCAATCTTACTCTAAGCAGAATAACGTTGCTAATGCCACAACTGCTTCTTCGATTGCTTCTCAGGCAGGGACTTTGGATCTGAGTGCTTTTCATCCTGATCAAGTTCATCAGCTCATTCAACAGTTACAGTCTCATATGCGACCTCTTGAACCTCCTGCTTCACAGTCATTGGTCAATGCGTCAATCACAGACAAAAGTTTCATGGCTGCTCAATCTTCAAGTGGTATTGTCTCTAATTTTTCTTTTCCTTCCACTAGTCTTCGTTTTGAACATCAATCCTTAACTTTTCAACACCAAACACTTTCTTCCTTATCTGCAAATCTCCCTTTGGGTTCCTGGATTATAGATAGTGGTACTACTACACATGTTTGTTCTGACTTGGCTCTGTTTAGTTCAGTGTCTCTTGTTTCAGGAGTTACAGTCTCTCTTCCAAATGGTGCTAAGGAACCGATAACTCATACTGGCACAGTGCATTTATCTGAATCACTTGTCTTGTTGAATGTCTTACATGTGCCATCTTTCCGGTTTAATCTCATAAGTGTTAGTAGTCTAACAACATCGCCACTCTGCTCATTTTTGTTTTGATTCTTGTCATATACATGAGCATACTCGGGGCTTGATGATTGGTAGAGGTTCTGTGATTCACAATCTATACATTCTTGATCAACATATGCTTTCTTCGTCGTTGAACTTCTGTGGATCCTTGAAGGTTGATGGTTCTCTTTGGCATCAACGCCTCGGACATCCGTCATCTGCCAAGTTACAACATCTCTCTGCTGATATTGCGTTAGATAAGTCTTCTTTACTTGAACATGCTAGTTGTCCTGTCTGTCCATTAGCTAAGCAGCGTCGTTTACCTTTTCCACATAAGAATAACATGTCTAAGGAACCATTTGATCTTATTCACATAGACACTTGGGGTCCTTTTAGTGTTGAGTCTGTTGAGGATTACAAATACTTTCTTACAATTGTAGATGATCATACTCGTGTAACGTGGATCTATATGATGAAATATAAAAGTGATGTTTCCGTTATCTTACCATCTTTTGTTAAACTTGTGCGTACTCAATATAAAGCTAATATCAAAATGATTCATAGTGATAATGCTCAAGAACTTGCCTTTTCAAACCTGATAAGAGAGAATGGTATTATGCATCAATTTTCCTGTGCTTACACTCCTCAACAGAACTCTGTTGTTGAGCGTAAGCATCAGCATCTCTTAAACGTTGCTCGCGCATTAATGTTTCAATCTAGTTTCCCATTACAATACTGGAGTGACTGTGTTCTTACTGCTGTTTTTCTCATCAATAGAACTCCATCATTACTTTGAACAAAATCTCTCCTTATGAGAAGTTAACAGGAAAGAAACATGATTACAGTTTCCTTAAATCGTTTGGATGCTTGTGTTATGCATCAACTTTACAAAAGGATAGACATAAATTCTCACCTCGAGCTGAACCTTGTATTTTCTTAGGTTATCCATCAGGCATTAAGGGTTACAAGGTTCTTAATATTGAAACTTGTACTGTCTCTGTCTCTCGTAATGTTCTCTTTCACGAAACTGATTTTCCCTTTATGAAACTTGAGAGTAGTTCCCAACCAGATAGTATCTTCTCTAAATCCATATTGCCATTGCCTGTTCCTGTTGCCATTGATTCTGCCATTCCTGTTCATGTTCCTTTGCATTCACATGCATCATCATCCTCTGCATTACCATCGGTTCCTTCTAGTGTTCCTTTGGATGGAGGAGCTGTGGCTTCTGGAACAACAGATACTGGACTTGGTAGAGCTCGGCCAAAACGAACAGATAAGGCCCCTACCTATCTTTTAGATTACCATTGTTCTCTGATTTCTATGGATTCTTCTTTGAACAACCATTATGTTGCTAATATCATTTCTTCTTCATCATCAGAACCCCTTATCCACTTTCATCTGTTCTCTCCTATGATAACCTCTCCTTTTCTTTCAAAGATGCTGTTCTTACATGTTCCCTTGAGACAGTACCTACATCTTTTAAGCAAGCCGTGAAGTCTAAGTTCTGGACAAAAGCAATGAATGTGGAGTTTGAGGGAATGGATCGTAATGAGACTTTCACTGTTGATTCTCTGCCCCCGGGTAAAAATGTTGTGGGTTGCAGATGGATCTATACGATCAAATACAATGCAGATGGTACTGTGGAGAGACCCAAAGCACGTCTTGTTGCTAAAGGATATACACAACAAGAGGGCCTTGATTACACAGATACCTTCTCTCCAGTGGCTAAAATGACCAGTGTGAAGCTTATTCTTAGTCTTGCTGCTTCGCATGGTTGGAGTCTGGATCAAATGGATGTTACTAATGCTTTTTTGCATAGTGAGCTCAATGAGGAGATATACATGAGCTTACCATTGGGTTATACTCCACCTCCTGGTGTTAGCTTGCCACCAAATCCGGTTTGTCGTCTCAACAAATCAATCTATGGTCTTAAGCAGGCGTCTAGACAATGGTACAACTGCTTCTCTTCCGTTCTTCTAGCTGATGGGTTCTCACCTTCTCCAGGAGATCACTCTCTCTTTGTGAAGACGTCTGGATCATCCTTTATTGCGTTGCTTGTCTACGTTGATGATATTCTCATCGCTAGCAATGATCCTCAAGCTGTTCTTGATGTTAAGAAGGTTCTTCATCAAGCTTTCAAGATCAAAGACTTAGGTCCTGCTCGATTCTTTCTTGGACTGGAGATAGCAAGAAACTCGACAGGCATTTCTGTCTCTCAACGAAAGTATGCATTGGATCTTCTTGCTGATACGGGTTTCCTTGCATCAAAGCCGTGTGCAGTCCCAATGGATCCATCTATTCCTTTGAGTGCAACTACTGGAGTCTCTTTACCTGATGCTACTCCTTATCGTGAGTTGATTGGACGATTGCTCTATCTCACGATAACACGGCCTGATATTACTTATGCTGTCCATCGGTTGAGTCAGTTTCTCTCTGCTCCTACTGATGTCCACTTTCAGGCTGCTCAAAGGATCATTCGTTATCTGAAGTCTAATCCTGGCCAAGGTCTGTTCTATGCTGCTGACTCAGAGACATGCTTAAATGCATTTGTAGATGCAGATTGGGCTTCTTGTCCTGATACTCGACGCTATGTTACTGGCTTCTGTGTGTATCTTGGCAAATCCTTGATAAGTTGGAAGTGTAAGAAGCAGCAGACAGTGAGTAGAAGCAGTACTGAAGCAGAGTATCGAAGCATGGCTTTGGCGACTTGTGAACTTATCTGGTTACGGCAGTTGCTTACTGATTTGAAGATCAAGGTTCACCACACGGCTAAGCTCTTTTGTGACAACAAGTCTACCATTCACATTGCGACTAATCCGGTGTTTCATGAACGCACGAAACACATAGAGATTGATTGTCACACGACGCGTGATCAGGTCAAGAAGGGCTTCATCAAGCTCATACATGTTATCAGTGCTGACAATCATGCGGATATCTTCACTCAGCCGCTTCATCCATCTCCATTCCATCACATCCTCTCGTATGTCTGTTTCAAGCCTCTTCACTCCATCATCATCTTCAACTTCCACTTCATCATCTCTACCTTCCACTTCATCAACTCTACCTTCTGTTTCAGAGGCTTGAGAGGGGCGTATTGAGTATACTAGGCTCTCTAATACTTGTATAGAAACAGAGGCTTAGTATACTTCTCGATATACCGTATACATGTATATAAAGGAAACACATTGTACATGATTCATTAATCTAATAGATACAGTTTAAGTTTTTGTGCTCTCTCTCTCAATATCTGATAACTCATGATCTTAATAGTATTTAGCATCTTATTTAGTTCATTTTAATCATTCTATATTGCATTTAGGTCTTAATATTGCATTTACATGCATAATTGCATAAATAGGGGCTAAAGTGCACACTTGAGAAGTTTGGGGCGAAATCACAAGGTTGTTCTTGCAAGTTATGGAGTTTGTGGCCAATTTGAAAGAAATCCGAAACCAAGGGACCATCTTGCAATTATACGAGGGCTAAATCGCACAGATGAAAGATTGGGGTTGATTTTAGAGGGCGTGTCTGCAAATTCTAAAGATAGGGGCCATTTTGTAAAGAACCAGAAGTTCAGGGACCTGTCTTGCAAATACTTATAACTTCACCATTGGAGAGGATCGAAGCTTTTTCTTAGACGGAAACGACGAGCACGGCCACGATGGAGCTGAGCACGATCACGGTGGAGCTGAGCACGGCCACAGAGGAAGCTTGGTCGCGTCTTGGAGAGAGACGGTGGCGCAGTCACGGCTTGATTTGCGACGATGACTAAAGCTCTCGGCTACGACGAGGAAGGCGGAGCCACTGATGACCACGACGGCTCGAGCTTGATTTCGCGAGGAAGAGGAGAGGCGACGACAGTCACGGTTTTGATGTGTTGCGATGTGTTGTGGTGGCTGGAGCACAAACTGAACCACCACCGCGAGCTTGGCTGAGACAAAAGAAGACGAAGTCCAAGCTCGAGCAAACACAGCGGATAGACGCAGCGGGTTCATCGTGCCGCTGGAAAAGACCTATGCCCCTGTCCAATACGACTTGGTGGAGCGGGGTCGTAAAAGCCGCTGTGGAGAAGACAGAGTCGATTTCAAAACATTGACCGGTTTATTCGGTTTGACCCGGTTTATCCAATCAAACCATTTCGAGTTTTGCTTTCCTATAAATAGATTTAGACCTAAAAACTCTAGTTTGATCTCATTTTTCTCTTAAAACTTTGTCAAAAACTTGGAAAAGCTTGAATCTTTCTAATCTAAGGAAGTACGTATCTTATTAATTGTGTTTCTCTTGCTCATTACATGATTAGCCTTGATCCTTACATGGGTTTAGGTTTCTCATGAAGATTATTGAGTAGACACATTTTGGATTCATGGGTTAAGGTAGATTAGGGTGATTAAGCTAGATCTAAGGTGTTTTAGTATAGATCATCTTGTTCCTTGCTAGTAGAGTGCTCTTAATACAACTTAGATTGGCCTCTCTAAAGTTGAGCTCTAGGCATTTTCATACCCGAAGGTGTTTGATGAAATGCCTGAACCAACTCTCCTAAGTTTTTAACATTCTTTACAAAGGAATTTGTTGTTAAAGGTGTTAAGATGGCTAGTAGACTTGAGATTAATGATTACTTAGATAACATTCAACCAAAGGAATTTGATGCTGAGTTATCTAGGTAAATGAGCATTCATATAGGGATAGAGTTTGTTTAGGATTGTGTCTAGGCCTAGGTAAATAGATTGATTGAAAGTTGATACCTTTAGATTGAAACTGATCACTTTATATCAATTATCCTTACCCATGAATCCATCCTTAGTATTTGAAAGTTCTTGCACTTATTTCTTGATTGGATTTGAGATCACCTTGTTTATATTTATAGGATATTAGCTTGTTACAAACATCCATCTTCTTGTTTGCTTAGATTAGGAAAGCTTGTGTATTCTTGGTGTATAGGTCACTAGTTCCTTGTGGATTCGATCCTAAAATGCTACATGAACATACCATTCGATTGTGGTATTGTTGGCACATTAGGTTATTGATGTGTGCTTAAACGCGTAATCAATTTGGCGCCGTTGCCGGGGGGAACTAGTAGATTTATCTTAGGATTTCAATCTTTCTTGAGGACTTAGCTTTATTTTCTTGCTTTGTTTTTCTTTGGTATGTTACTAACCTTTACTTCTAGCTTTTGTTCTTGAGTGATGGCTTCAAGCTTTTGAGAAGCCACAAGAAGAGGAAGATCAAATCGAAGATGAGCCATATGTGTATGTGGAGCCACCACCTTTGATGCAAGTATACTCACACCAGCACAGCTTGTGCGTTAAAACGAGCTTCAGAAGAAGTACCCGGGGTCAGCAAAGACATCCCTAGCACGAAGGATCCGGGTGGGGAGCTTATTAGGGATCAAGCAGAGCTTGAAGGAAGGGAGGTTACCAGTATGAGTTCAATGTTGCTTATGGACCTTAAGAGAGGAATGTATTGGGTTCCACCACCCCAGCTGGAAGGTACAAGAATTTCCACTCTAGAACTTCAACTTGAGAAACTTGCTTGCTTGTGGTGAGAATATTGCCCATGATCTTGATTCTCTTGTGCTCATAAATGAAGTCTTGATTAATATGTGAAAACTGGAAGCTAGATGAGTTGAGAATAGAAAAGCTTACTAGAGATCATATTGAAGTTGTTTTGACAAGAAACTATCTTTGTAATTCAATTGATCTTGAGTATGAGTTTTTGATGCTTAATGAACCTAGA
>NW_026016659.1:0-34557 GCF_020379485.1 Brassica napus | reverse complement strand
TAAAACGCAAGTGTCCATTTTTGATTTTTTTTTTCGTCCCACATTTTGTTAATTGGCAAATAGGTGTGGACATCCACTTGTGACCAATCAGATTATTATTTCTTTTTTTTTTCAATCATTCTAACATTTTTGCCTACGTTTTATACTAAAATTTTTTCTTATCGTTTGTGTTACATTAAGATAATAAGATCTGGTTTTTTTCTGAATTACAATGTATATACTATAAAATAAAATTAAAAATCTAGGAAAATAAACAACAGATCCTAACTTCTGAAAAAATTAAAGATTGAAGTTACTAATCCTCTTGACAAAAATTTATCACTCCAACGGTTAGCAAAATAGCTCACAGAGTAATCTAAAATGACTTTTCGTTTTCAAAGTACTAAATGATAACACAACAACTTGTAAAAGAACAAACTGTCATTTTCAGCTATTTTCCATCAAATTCACCTACTTTTTCTGTTGTGAAAGACGATAATAACTGTTATTGGCTCACCAATATTTTTAAATCCTATCACAGATTAATAAATATTTTATTTAATATACAATTAAAATATAAAAGAAATTTCACATTTCTAAAAATATAGAAAATATCTAAATTTATATTCATTTCATATATAAAATATTTAAAAATAATTTAAAAAGTTTTAGTTTTTTTGTAAGAAGTTAAGAGTTAAGATATATATCAAACATAGCAAGACGTAAATCTCATAAGTTTTTAGATATTTAATATTAATAATAAATAAATTTTAAATCAAAATAAACCAAAACTAAAAAATCAAGATTGTATAAATTTTTTATAATAAAAAAACAACCAAATCTGAAAAAACACAAAAAATATTGATTAAATTAATTATATACCTAAAACTGAATAAACATTATTCACTAGTTCACCAGGGGGCTCAACTGTTTTGTTCAAGGGTTTTTAATGGATTTTATCAGATTTAATTAGCGGATATTTCTTAAAACTTAAATCAGATTATTATTGGTTCACCGGGTTTGCAGGTCCGGATGGGAAGTAAAAACACTAGGCCTCACTAACATATGATTAATTTATCAATGGATTGATTATGATATTCTAGACATGTAATGTAGTACTCTTCGGTGACAGGTTCAGTATTTAGTTTATATAGGATTACTCTCGACCTAATTCTCTTCAAGATTTGTTGGAATTGCTCATTAAATAAAAATTGATTAAACATATTCCTTCATTTATTTCAAATTTAACTGTTCAACAAATATATTAAAATATTAGTATTCTTATAAAAACGATTTTTTTAAAGGTAAAATTTCAATAATTTTTGGTAAGCGCAATAATTAGTTGATGCACTATGCCCCATGCTGATATGATAAGGCAATCACAACCAAGTCGTATTAAAAACCAAAGAAAAGGAGATATTACTTGAATTTCAAATGCCAACGAATCCAGATGATCGCATGGAGCCCTGATTCTACGCCAACAGCTCCCTGGAATGTCATTGTCTATTATTTTTGGCAAAAGAAAATGGAACAACATGTCGCACAATATTGCAGCCTCGTTTTACCCCCCCCATCAACTATTCAAGAAGTTGGATATGCTAATTTGTATCATCGGTTAGATCCAACTCCAATCGCCAATATATCATAGTGTATATATGTATATTAGGACTACATAAGCAATGGCTTTCTGAACTCTTGTGTTTTGGATCCGCTAGTTGTAAGGTTAGAATTATGTAGGAGAACACTAATTTAAATCAACATTTTACCCACAAAAATAAAATCCATTCCTCTTGATCATTTTTATCAAAAAAAAAAAAAAAAAAAATCCATTGAGATACTACCTACCAAAAGCAAAGAAGACCAATCATGTATGTATAATTAAATATAATATATATATATTATATATATTATTAAAATTATATATCACACTAGAACAATGGTTACAAACTGGTTTTTGGTTATCCATAGGGATTACAAATTTACAAATTTACAACTAAGTTACATTATTAAACATGCATTCTGGCCATTTTAAAGTTGGTCTTCTCAAGCACTTTTGCATCATGGCTCTGTATAGCTGCCGGTTCCTTTTGGCGAAAGATGTGATTCTGTTTCAAATCGTTTTGTCGAGTACACCAACAAGCTGGTCTGGCGAGTGACGTTGTGACAACAACCTTATACTATGAAATGTTTCTTGGAAAGCTAGGTTCTTGAAGCTTTTATCATTTTGCAATGCATGTTCAGAGATGAATGAGGAAACCGTTATTGTCCAATCTGACACGTAAAGAAGAAACCAAGAAGATCAATCGATACGGTGAAAGAGTATGAACACGTAAAAAGAAGTGGTTTCCAGTTTTACTAGTTAGTTTGTTTATGAAATCACATAGGGTATATGGTTGATTGAAACCCCTTGCTCTCATGCGATCACCAGTGTTACTAGTTAGTTTGTTATGAAAGCAAACCAGGTTATAAAAGCAAAGCGATGTATATATCTTTTTTAAACTATTAAACTACGTAAAAGTAATTTTATTATCTATACATGCTCAACTGTTTGACCAAATAACGCATGCATCCATTAGACTAAAACAAATAATGCAAATAGTTCGTCCATATTCTTTTTAATACTACTATTTAAAACTGAACGGTCATTTTCAATCAGGTTATCTATCAAACTTTACTTATTTTATATGTCCAAGAAAGTGATTGTTACCTGCTTCACTAATTTATTTTTTCCATGATGTTTTGACAATGATTTTCTAGGCAAATTGCCACATATTGTTTTGGGGACGGATCCAATGGACAAGTAATGAAGGGGAATTTGCCAAATATAACTCAAAACTTGATTTTTATTGTAAAAGTATATTCAATTTGAATTAAATGCAAAACTAACCTAAAAGCCTGAAACTACATAAGTCTCTTGTGACCAAACAAAAAACATAAGCTATTTTACGAATGTAGCTCCAGTACGTCATCTGAAATGCTGGAAGTCATCTAAACGACTTACAAATAAGTCGTCTGGTGTAGCTGATCTTAAAAATAATTTATAAATTTAAAAAAAAATATTTTGACAAATGAAAAATTAAATCATGTAATTATAAACAGTTTTAAGTAATGTAAATTAAAATATAATAAAACTGAATAGTTTTCAACATAGATGAGTGGAAGTAGTTAATTATGATATTTTTTTGTTTTATGGTTTAACAACATATGTTGTAGTATTGTATTTATTCTTAGGGTTAGATTTTGGAAAACTTGAATATTTTTTTGAAAAAATAAAATCTTACCTACAAGTTTATTTTTGTGTATAGTTTTACACTTTTGAAGTTTAATTTGATTTTATGAAATGTTTAGTAAGTTAATTAAGTTTAGGGGTTATGTTTAGGGTCTAGACGACTAACTTGTAGTCGTCTGGTGAATAATTTAAACCAGACGATTTACATGTAAGTGGTCCAAATATTCCCGCCTAAAATGTTTTAAAAAATATTTTTTCGCTTAAATAATTTAAACTAGACGACTTAAGTCGTGTAGGAAGTCTTCTATTTTATTTTCCACTAAAAATATTTTAGTTTCCCATTAAAAATATTAAAGTCTTCTAGGTGACTTACAAGTAAGTCGTCTAGGAAGTCATCTCAATCAAAATATTTAACCTAATTGGATTTTTTGTCTCCCTATATAAAGAAACATTTACACATTATCTCTCATTCTCTCAAATGGCTGCAACAAAAATGTAATGTTCATCATTCTAAAACTTTTCACACCTCTCTTAATCTCTTTGAACTTATAAAAGCTAAGCTTTATATCATTATTGTTTTTTTCTCATGTCTTTTTCACTAATTTATCTGTTTTGCAAGTTTTTCATCACATGGTTCTCATCTTCCACTCATTTAAAGGTAGATCTATCAATTTTAGATATGTATTTTTGTGTGTTCTATAAAAGTATATTTATCTAAATTCCACTCATTTTCTCTGTTTTAAACCATTTGAACGTTTTTGGATATGCAAGTTTTTCAGATCTTGATTTGGATATGCAGGTTTTCAGATCTGAAAGACGTCTGGGACGACGTACCTGTTAGTCTCCTAAAATATAATGCGCTAGACGACTTTCAGGAAGTCTTCCAGGAAGTCGTCTGGACTTCCTGGAAGTCATCTGACGGAATCTTCTCGTATGTCTCTTCCTTTCCTAACATAACTCTGAGCGTTTTGGTAAGTTTTTATGTCTGATTTTTCTTCTTTTGGCAACTTTCTGTTGTATAAAATTCTTATTTTTTTCCAAAACTAAACTCTCCAAACCCACTCTAATCTCTTTGACTTGAAAATACCAAAGTTTATATGAATTTTTCAGTTTTGTCTCATATCTGTCTCACTAATCTATCTTTTTTTTTTTGCAGGTTTTTAATCAGATGGTTGTCATCTTCCACTCATTTAAAGGTAGATCTATTAATTTTATATATGTATTTTTATGTGTTCTATAAAAGTAGATTTATCTAATCTTTTAGTCATTTTATCTGTTTTTAAGCCAACTGAACGTTTTTTGATATGCAGGTTTTTCAGATCTGGATTTGATATGCAGGTTTTTCAGATCTGGATGACTTCTGGGATGACTTACTTGTTAGTCGTCTAAAATATAATGCGCTAGACGACTTCCAGGAACTCTTCCAGACAACTTCGAGGAAGTCATCTGGACTTCCTGAAAGTCTTCTCACGAAGTCTTCTTCCATATCAAGTGGAGTCCAAGCTTGTCTTTATAGAGGAATGATCTATAATAGTTTTGTTTGTGGTATATTTTGTGATTTGCATGTCTACTCTTTTAGTTGTTATTTTTATGTAAATCAATAATATATTTCCCAAGATGTAATATGTGCTAACAATGTGTTTACACATTTACAAATCAATGAAATAATATATTTCAATAGTCTTTTTTTTATCTTTGGATCTTCCATAGGCAATAATAAACTCCAATGGTTTTTTTTCATCTTATTAACAAGAATGTGTTAGCCTCGTATTGATACAAATTTTAAAACTTTTTAACCCTTCTTCCAACTCATAACATAATCATCATTAGTGTTTTATACTCACTACACTACAAGAAAACAGCGGTATTCTGACGGACGTTCCGACGGAAAATGAATTCCTCGGAATATACCGAGGAATTTCCGAGGCAATTCCGAGGAAACACAAAATTTGGCTTCCTCGGAATTTCCTCGGAATATTCCGACGGAATTCCGAGGAAAATTCATCTCGTCGGAATATTCCGACGGAATACCGAGGAAACTAGTATTCCTCGGAAAAAACCGATGAATTCCGAGGAAATATTATAGACGTTAGAGAGCCGTTGGAGAGCCGTTGGATTTTAAAAATTTCGAGGAAATTCCGACGAACTAGCCGTTTGCATCGGAATTCCGTCGGAATTTCCTCGGACCGTCGGCAGGATTTCAACTATAAATACAAGCACCCCTCTTCCTCTTCATTCACTCCATATCTTCATCCTCCCTCTCACTTTCTTTACACACGAATTTGATTCATAAAAAACATGTCTTCTTCAAATTATTTTCGTTCTTGGATCGATCGACCTCATTTGGATCCGAACACGAGATTGCTTTATAAACCGAATTCATGGGGTTAGTTCACCGACAACCGGAAGCAAAAACAGGTATGTTAAGATGTCCTTGCTCTAATTGTAAAAATAAAAAAGTTATTAAACAATGGGATGTTTGGACTCATCTATATTTGAGTGGGTTTACACGAAGTTACAAAATTTGGTATCATCATGGAGAAACTGATTATGAACATGGTAGTACTAGCGAACCTCAGCCAGCGGTTAGATTAGAAGATCCAATTAGAACGGATGTAGATTACGGTGTAGGTACTGAGCAGATGGTAAATGATCATTTTAGAGGGGAAGATTTACCCAATGCCGAAGCTAGGAGATTTTATGATATGTTGGATGCTGGAAAGCAACCATTGTACGAAGGTTGCAGAGATGGTCATTCAGCTTTATCATCTGCTACAAGATTGATGGGCATTAAGACGGATTATAATTTGGCTGAAGACTGTGTGGATGCGATTGCTGATTATGTAAAAGGTATTCTACCCGAAGATAATGTAGCTCCTGGCTCATACTACGAGGTTCAGAAACTCGTAGCTGGTCTTGGTTTATCGTATCAGGTAATAGATGTATGCAGAGACAACTGCATGATTTATTGGAGGGCGGATGAACAGCGGGTTTCATGCAAATTTTGTGGGAAGCCTCGTTATAAAGATACGAGTGGAAGAGTTCCAGTACCATATAAAAGGATGTGGTATTTGCCTTTGACGGAAAGGTTGCAGAGGCTGTATCTGTCTGAACGCACAGCGCAACCAATGAGATGGCATGCGGAGCACTCAACAGATGGTGAGATCAGACATCCTTCAGATGCAAAAGCGTGGAAGCATTTCCAATCAAAG
Source organism: Brassica napus (assembly GCF_020379485.1). Lineage (NCBI taxonomy): Eukaryota > Viridiplantae > Streptophyta > Magnoliopsida > Brassicales > Brassicaceae > Brassica > Brassica napus. The sequence goes on along the minus strand of NW_026016659.1, from coordinate 28,137 downwards.
TATCCCGACTTTGCGTATGAGAGAAGAAATGTCTACCTTGGATTATGTACTGATGGTTTCAGCCCGTTTGGCAAGAGTGGAAGACAGTATTCTCTATGGCCAGTCATTCTTACACCATACAACCTACCCCCAAACTTGTGCTTGCGACGAGAGTTTTTGTTTCTCTCGATTCTCGTTCCCGGACCAGAGCATCCTAAGAGATCACTTGATGTGTTTCTTCAGCCACTAATATATGAGTTGCAACAACTATGGGCTCAAGGTGCTGAAACATACGATGTTTCGTATAAAGAAAACTTTCAAATGCGGGCAGTACTAATGTGGACAATAAGTGATTTTCCAGCATATGGTATGTTATCTGGATGGACAACGCATGGAAGGCTATCATGTCCATATTGTCAAGATAACACTGATGCTTTCCAACTAAAACACGGAAGGAAAACGTGTTGGTTTGACTGTCACAGGAGATTTCTACCACCAGATCATCCATATCGTAGAAGTAGGAATTTGTTTACGAAGAACAAGAGGGTGTTTGACAGTCCACCTCCGGAAATTCGTGGGAAAGATTTGAAGACACAACTTAGAGATTTTGGTGCAGAAAGGACGCCAGACGTCGGTGGACATGAGCATTTTCCGGTAGATGGTGTTGGAAACCTACATAACTGGCACAAAAAAAGTATTTTTTGGGATCTGCCATACTGGGAGGATCATCTACTAAGGCATAATTTAGATGTCATGCATATTGAGAAGAACTTTTTTGACAATCTCATGAACACGATCCTTAATGTTCAAGGTAAAACAAAGGATAATTTGAAGTCAAGACTGGATTTAGTCGATATATGTGATCGTTCAGAACTTCATGTTGATGAGAGTGGTAGGGCTCCTTTTCCCATATACCGACTTGATGCAGCGGGAAAGGATGCGTTCTTTGATTGGATTTCAAACGATGTGGAATTTCCAGACGGTTACGCATCTAATTTGCGTAACTGTATCGACAGAAAGGAAGGAAAGTTTACTGGCTTGAAAAGCCATGATTGCCATGTAATGATGCAGCGCCTCCTTCCGTTTGCCTTCAAGGAACTATTACCACGAAATGTTCATGAAGCAATTGCAGGGATAAGTGGTTTCTTCCGCGATTTATGCACAAGATCAGTGACTCTTGAAGGTATTGAAAATTTGAAGACTAACATAGCTGTGATTCAGTGCAACCTTGAGAAGATATTTCCTCCCTCATTTTTTGATGTTATGGAGCATCTTGTTATTCACCTGGTAAGAGAATTGGAACTTGGTGGTCCTGTGCAGTATAGATGGATGTATCTGTATGAGCGGTATATGTTCCATTTGAAGAAGATGGTGAAAAATTTAAGTAGGGTGGAAGGGTCTATAGTCGCACAGATGATCAATGAAGAAACTTCAAACTTTGCCGAGTACTACTTTCCAGCAGAAGTTCAGACCAAAAACAGAAGACCTGCTCGGCATGATGATAGAGGCGAACGGGCAACATATCATTGGAAGGTTCCAGACATTTTCACAGACGTTGGACGACTTAGCGGAAAACCAAAGGACCGTCGACTTACTGATCAGGAGCGCAGTCATTTGCAAACATATTTACTCACCAACTGCGAAGATGTTCTTCAATATGAAAGGATTTTCATGGCAGAAAAGCGGTTAGAATATAGATACGCCACAGAGGACGAACTAGAAGAAATGAAGCAGAGAGAATTTGGTGGATGGATGTTTACTTATGTGAGTGATGGTTTGGCCAGAGGTGAAACATTTGACGATTGGATACGCGAGATGGTCGTTGGACCAAACTTTGTTGTGAAGTCATATCCGAGATTTTGTACTCGAGGATATGCATTCACAACTCAGAAGAGGAGACGTTCGAGTACGACTTACGATGCTGGTGTTTGTTCTGCATCAGGAGATGATGTATACTACGGACACATAAATGAGATTTTGGAAATCAAGTATTTGGGCATGGTTGGATTGCGCTGTACTGTTTTCTATTGTGATTGGCACGACAACACTCCAGATCGAGGTGTGAGAACAGATGCATTTGGTGTTACATCAGTAAATTCAAGACGGAAGCTGCAATATTATGATGATCCATGGGTTACTGTTACAAGACTCAACCCGAGAGGCCGAGTTCAGGGAAGTTCTGAGCTGGAAGACCCACTACAACCAAGCACATCCGGGAACTTAAGTGCAGCAGAAGATTTAGGTGGAGTTGGCCTTGTAGTCGATTTAACCGACTTCGGAGAGGAAGCCGCCGTTCACGTAGAGGATGAACCAGTGATTGGAGAGTTTCACCAAGATCCAGATTCAGATTCATCTGGTGATGACGACTCGGAAACAGACTAGCGTCGACCTTTTTTTTTTTTTTTAAATATAAATACCGAGGAAATTCCGAGGACAGATAGGTTTTCCTCGGAATTTCCTCGGAATAGATCTTCTTGATTTAAAACCCCAAGTTCCTCGGAATTCCTCGGAAAATTCCGAGGGAATTCCGAGGAAATCTTTATGTTCGTCGGCATTTCCTCGAAAATTCCGAGGAACTTGGGGATTTGATTATAGATTCTTTTTCCTCGGAATCTCCTCGGAATTTTCCGAGGAAATGCCGACGAACATAAAGATTTCCTCGGAATCCCTCGGAAAATTCCGAGGAAATTCCGAGGAACTTGGGGTTTTAAATCGAAAAAACGTTTTACGGATTGAATAACACGTATATAACCTTCATTAAGTGTCTTAACCAGATTATGATGTTTGGAACTAGGAACTTTGGTGTTTTATCCAATAACAAACACTTTTACGATTGCATGAACGAAAACCACACAACATAAGAGAAACACTTATACACTTTAATAAACGGTAAAGGGAATACTTACAATTATTTTTGAAATTGTGTTATTTCATGGTTTATGATCATCTATACAAAGAATCCTCAATGGTATGCATTATAATTGTATAAGAAATGAAATACGGCGAAAATAATCGATGTTTTAAAACCCCAAACCCTGGTTCCTCAGAATTTCCTCGGTAATTACCGAGGGTATTCCGAGGAATCCTGGTTCCTCGGAATATTTTCATTTAACCGGGTAAACCAAGCCGCCAAATATTTCGGGAAAATTGAATCAAAGAATTCCGAGGAAATTCCGACAGAAATAAAAAATATTTCCGAGGAAATTCCGACGGATAGTTTCCGTCGGACGCCTCATAATATTAGGGCGAGCCCGATCTTCTTCCCCATTTCTCTCTTTCTCTCCGCGCCGCACAGTCTCTCCCTCTCGCGATTTCCGGCGACTCCACCGTTCTCTCTCGCGATTTCCGGCGAATCTCCCCTAATCCTCCCCCATAATCATGTAAGAACCCTATCCCACTCTTTAGGTTAGATTTGTATGGTTTTTAAGTAGATTTGATGATTTTGGAATGAGATTTATAGATTTTGTTAGGGTGAATGGTAGATTTGTGTAAAATCGAGTTTGATTATGTATTTCACTTGATTTGAAGTTTTTTTTAGTTTTTATTAATTTTGTGGTTATAAAAATCGAATTTGTAATTATATATATATATTGAAAACGTTTTTTGTATATAAAATCTATTTTTTGCATTTTAAATTCATTTATATATTTATTAAACATTTTTAAAATCTATAAAACTTTTTTTAAGATTAAAAATCATATATATAATATTTAAAATCATTTTTTTGTGGTTATAAAACGTTTTATGTATTTTATATATAAAATATAAATTTCTATATTTATTAAACATTTTTAATATTATGAAAACTATTTTTTGTAATTATTTAACATTTTAAATATTTTTAAAACTATTTTTCGTAATTATTAACTGTTTTGGGATTTATTTAAACTATTTTTTAAATTTTTAAACTATTTTTTATTTATTAAAACTTTTTTTATTAATTATTAAACTATTTATATTTTTGTGATTAAAAACTATTTTTTTAACTATTTTTTATTTAAACTGTTATTTTTTAATTAAAATTATTAGAACTAATTTTTAAATATGTTTTTTTTTTAATTTACAGGTCTAATGATGATCAGATCCGGTCTCGCCAGCGTCGTAGCCGGGGTGGTATGGGGAGCCAGTCTCGGGGTTCTTCCAGCCATGTTCAGGATTCCGTTTCGCCCCACAGTTCATACCATACATCTCCCTCTCCATTACTCGCTCTTGCTGCTCCCGCTCCCGCTGCTGCACCCGCCCCTGCTCCTCCAGGTCCTCCGGGAGTGATGAGTGTTGCAGAGTTGGTTCGACAGCCTGGTCGTGACCATCTTCCCTATCTCACTGAGTATCCACATGGACATGGTCAAACATGGTAATTTAACTTTTATTTTTTTAACTATTTTTTATTTAAACTGTTTTTTTATTAATAATTTGTTTTTTTTATTAGGTTCAACCGATCCGGGAACGGGATCAGCGCATGGATCAACCGTATGATGTACTCGGCCCTCGACATGGGACATCCGACTTTCACTCACTTCCCTCTCGAGAAGCAGCATCTGTGGTTTCGTCAGTTTGCGGTAAGTATTAAAATTTTTAACTTATATTTTTTATTTATTAAAACTATTTTTTGTAATTATTAAACTATTTTCTATATTTATTAGACATTTTAAATATTATTAAAACTATTGTTTTAATTATTAAACTATTTTTTTAATTATTAAACTATTTTTTATTTATTAAAACTTATTTTTGTAATTATTAAACTATTTTCTATATTTATTAAACTATTTTTTATTTATTAAAACTTTTTTTTGTAATTATTAAACTATTTATATTTTTGTGCTTAAAAACTATTTTTAAACTATTTCAGCAAGAATTCAACTGGAATTCCGATGATACGCTCTCTATCTATCACCATTTTGTCCATAAAATTATGGACAACTATGGGAAGCAGATGTACGAGTGGAAGAAGAAGTGGGAAGTAAACAAGGTAGTTTTTAATTTATTAACAATTTTTAATTTATTAAACTATTTTTTAAATTATTAAACTTTTTTTTTTAAATTAAAAGGTCCCAAAGTCGATGAACGACACGGTCTGGAAAGAGTTGTGTGCGCATTGGGATAAAGAAGAGACGAAAGAAACTTCTTCCACCAACTCCAACAACCGCAGGAGCGACCGTAAAGGAAAGGGCATCTACAAGCATAACTTGGGTGCTCAATCTATTGCCACTCTGGCGGATCGCATGGTAAGTTCAACCACTTTTTCTTCAATTATTTTAGTTTCAGAATTTTATTTTTTGTACATTTTTTCAATATTTCTAATGTTTGTTTAATTTATTTTTTTCAAGGCGGAAGAAAATGGGGGCGACCCGGTTGATGATCTCGCCCTTATGAAAAGGGCGTATACCAACAAGAAGACCGGCCAGATTGATGATGGTCTTGTGAGGGACGTGGTCGACCTGGTCCAAACTCAGGTGTATGACGAAGTGTCTCAGCTTCAAACCGATGATGACGATTCGACGGCCTCGACCAACTTGTCCCGGGTTCGAATCAACGAAATCGTTGAATCGGTAAGTTTTTTTTTAAAAAGTTCAATTTAATTATTTCTTGATTTTTATTTTATCATCAATTTATTATCTAAATTTGGTTATTTATATTTCAGTCGGTTCCAAAGAAAAAGGGACGTTTGGTCGGTTTGGGTCGTCGCTCCCGGTCGGCTGCTCCTTCTTCTGCACCACCGGCATATGTTGATCCAGAAGTTCTTACGGCTCAGCTGAAGGACAAGGATGATCGGATATCTGCGTTGGAGACCCAGATGGCAGCTCAACAGGCGGGCTATGAGACCCAGAAGAGGTTGAACGAGCAGATGATGGAGATGATGAAGAGGATGTACCCGAACGAGGTGTTCCCGAACATTCCAGACCAGTAGTTTTTTTTTTTTTACCAAAAACTCTGAATGTTTTATTTAACTTTGAATATTATCTACTATGTTTTAATGTTTTATGTTTTATTCAATTTTAATTTTAATTTTAAATTTTCGAATTTAAATTTTAAAATTTTTAATTTTTAAAATAAAAATAATTTTTTAAAAAAATTAATTTTTTCGAAATTCCGAGGGAAAGCAGATCCTCGGAAAATTCCGAGGAACTTTAGTCCCTCGGAAAATTCCGAGGAACTGAAATTCCTCGGAATATTCCGAGGGACTTAAGTTACTCGGAATTTTCCGAGGGACAAAAGTTCCTCGAATTTTCCGATATACATTCCGAGGAATATTTCGTCGAAACTTCCGAGGATTGGTCCATCGGAATTCCATCGAAATATTCCGAGGAAGACGTCCCTCGGTATATTCCGAGGAACCTTCCGACGAACTCTGTGTCCTCGGAGTTTCCTCGGAATTTTGTTTCCTCGGAATTCCGTCGGAAATATCCGACGGAATTCCGAGGAAATATGATTTTTCGAGGAGATATTTCCGACGACTTGTTTCGTCGGTATGTCCTCGGAATAGCGTTATTCTGACGATATACCGACGATTTTTCCCTCAGTATACCGCTGTTTTCTTGTAGTGATAATACTTAAGAGATGAAAACAAACAATAGTAACTAGTCAAAGCATATCACATTTTTTACAAGTTTTTGTTGAAAAACTTAATCAAATTTAGTACAACTAAGGGAGAAAACATATTTTAAAAATATGAGTTTTAAATATCTTGATGTTAATTATCACTCTTAAATATACAGGTTATTCAAAACTAGCGTAGAAGATTTCCACGGAAGTCTTCTCGGATCAGTTAAAAATAGCATTGACTAGAAGATTTCCGTGTACGTCGTCTACAACCAGGCGACTTACCTGGAAGTCGTCTGGACGAACAGATCTGGAAAAAATCTAATTTCATAGTTTCAACCAGTGAGATAAATTGTTTAGCACACAAAAGTTTTCTCCAAGCACCCAAAATCTCAAACAAAAATGATCCACCAAAATCGTAAGCTTCAATTGCTCTATGAACCATACAATTTTTAGAATCAAAATCTTGTTTTTAGTTCATAAGAATTGAGAAAGAAAGAGTGTAAATCGACTTTTAGGTGCATTAAGAGCTTCAAATTGGTTGTACATGGTGATTGATGTATTGATGTCAATGACAATATTGTGAATACTTGAGGAAGATGAGGGTGATAGAGTAAACTATGCATTTTCGAAAAGAAAAAAAATGATGGCATTTTCGTGAATAATCTGAACTTTGGGGTGAAAGAGGCAAGTCAAAGTTCCAAAAAAAAACATGGGTTAGTTTTGTGTTTGAATTCAAGTTTTGAGTCATATTTACAAAAACCCGGTAATGAAAGCCTAATACGTATTAAATCTAGTATAGTATAAGGTTCACTATTTTTTCTAAGTTGATTGATATATGACGATGCATTTTCTTCTTCTTCTAAATGCATGTTAATGCTTATCATTCTACGACAAGAACTTGACAAACGTGAATTACGACACCTTACACATTAACATTAATTTATTAATTTCTTTACACCAAATTATATTGTAAAAATTTTTTTTTTTTTGACTAAATTTGATGCATTAAAATAAAAGTAACCAAGGTTTACAATTGTTCGATAATAACATCTTACAATTGAGAAAACATATATCTGAAACAGATATATGAGAAATTATAGAAGAAGTTACAAAGTAACTTAGTACTTGGTTAAGATGGGAGTTTTCCAATGCATGCACGGAGCATGATGACAGAAACCTGAGATTTAGAGGCGTTTAAAATGGAGGTCTATGATCTCTTTGACCGCCACGACCGCCACGGCCTCTATTTTTTCTTCCTCCTACTAAAGTCCACTGCATTTCTTGAACTTTTTGTGTTGGTTTAATTGGTCGACCTCCTCGAGTCCTTTGAGAAGGATCTCCCATTTCAAACCCTGAAAACTCTGAATGTAATGCAGCAAAATGGCTACCAAAGACACCTCCTTCAACATTCTCAGTCACTAAATCTGAAGAAGTAGAAGAGAAAGTTACCAAAGCAGGAGATGAGCCATGAGATGGGGTATGGATGGCGCTTTGAAACGCAGCAGGGGAAGTTGCATTAGATGCAACAGCAGGAGGAGGGGTACGGATGATGGCGCTTTGAAACGCAGCAAGAGAAGTTGCATCAGCTGCAACAGCAGGAGGCAGGGTAGGGATGACGCTTTGAAACGCAGCAGCAGGTGATGTTGCTTCAGATGCAACAAGTTCAAATGGAGTTGTGGCTTCAAGTTCTGTTTCTGAACTTGGAAGAGTTGGAGTATCAGAAGCTACTTCCTCATGAGTATTAGTAAGAGGTAATGTTGAAAGTTTATCATAAGCAGCAACGGGAGTAACAGCTTCGGTAGGTGCTAGACCCACTTCTTTCACAACCTGATTAGATGCAGTGAATCCCAGATCCAATGATTCAGACTGCAGACATCTTGATTTTTTATGGCCGAAATGACCACATTTCTCACACTTATTTGGAATCCATGAGTACTCAACTGAAACCATGGAAACATTGCCTTGTTTATCAGTAGCTGCAATTCTCTGCGGGAAAGCTTTTTCTAATTCCACTTCCACCATTAACTTAGCCTCTCCCATGAAAGTAGGATCTAACCATGGCTTGTTAGAGAGCATAGGTGCTCCTAACCCGGAAGCTATCCAACTTATTCCCCATAAAGAATATAGGCAGTGTGGAATGTTTTTCAAAGTGACCCATAAAGGAATTGTAGTTATCTCAGGTAAGTCGGCTAAGGAAGGAGCAGGGGACCAAGGAACAACAAACATAATGCAACCATCAAATTGCCATAACCTTCTCTCTAACACCCAAGCTCTAGTTGATTCGTCTGGAATATGAAACAGAACAGAGGAATCTCCTAACTTTCGAGAGAAAATCTTACACTTATTGCCCCAAATTCGATTAGCCACTGCGTGAATGAGACCTCCCGGAGGCAAAGAACATCGAGAGAACTGTCCAATGACATATTCTTTTTGATTCTCAAGCCCTTGCATCAGAACATGGTTTGGAATCTCAACCATAGGTGTACCGTCTTCCAAATAGGTTGGCGAAGTTGTGCGGTAAAGATTTCGGATTTTTGGATCCATCTTTTCTGCCCACGGAAACCGCAGTTGCCCGTTCTCTTTTATCTCTGGTGGGAGAATGTCGGTAGCGGGCTTGCTCTGCTTCTTAGGAGAATCACAGAACAGAGGATTTTGGGGTATTGGATCCTTTAGCTCTGGAATGATTTTTATCCTCTGGGCCCATGCTCCTAATGAAGGAACAAAGGGAATTGATTGCTTTGAAGGTTGAACGGCATCAGTACACGGTGTTTCTGCTCCTCTAAGTTCAGAGACTGCACCAATAGGAGAACCAGTAACAACAGCCTTAGGAGAGCCAGTAACACCAGCCAGAGAAGCCGTGGAATCAATCTCAGTAGAAGGAGCGAGATCAACTGAGCTACGCTGTCTCTTCCCTGAGTCGAACTCCACCGGAGATTCGCCAGCAGAGGGAACATGAACCTCCATGAGTTCATGGTTGAGAGACATAGAAGTAGGAGGAGCGCCGGTGGGAGAGAGAGCGGTGTCTGCAGGAGGGTCGCCAGTTGGAGAGAGCGGAGTGTCGGTGGTTGCAGGAGGAGTACCGGTGGAAGAAAGCTCGCCGTCACGAGAATCTAAAAAACCAGTCGCTGAAGTGGCCATTTTTGAAATACAGAGAGATGGATCTTCAATATGGAGGTAGTGGAGGCTTCAATCGCGTGTGAACTGATGACGAAACCCAGTAACGACGGTGTTCACCGCCGATTTGAAGCAGAAGAAACTAGGGTTGGTTGAATCGCCTTCGGGAGAGAGATTGTTTAGCGCGTGTACTGGACGCGCTTTAAAAATCTGAGTATTAAAAATCTCAGATTCAGAAGGCTTTGGTGTTGATGCGTGAAACAGATGATCCTCTATATTGTAAAAATTTGATCAGATTATATTGTAATAATGGAAGTGAGAGACTCTTGGTAAAAGAATTGTCTTATGTAAAATTTGTTTTAACCTCATCTCTCTATATAAAGAAGGAGATCACAAGGGAAAATATTCATCAACGAAAGAAACAAACCGAAAAAACACACACACTTTACTCACAACACAAAGAATATTATTAAGAGAGAGATGGCGACGTCGGGAACATATGTGACTGAGGTTCCGTTGAAAGGATCGGCGGAGAAACACTACAAGCGATGGAGAAATGAGAACCACCTCTTTCCCGACGCCATCGGCCACCACATCCAAGGTGTCACCGTCCACGATGGCGAATGGGACTCTCATGGAGCCATCAAGATTTGGAACTACACATGTGGTAACAACACAATTTTTTTTTTGAAACTGGGATAACAACACACTTGACATAATTGATTATAAGCAACGTCTTAAAACTAGTTAGTAATTAATAGTATTGCCATGCTATAGCGATGGTCAAGTACAGATTTAATGAACTTGTAGTTCACCAATTTTCATAGTTAGTATCACATTGATCAATAAAATTGATTCAATCTGTTGTGAATTCGGCACATTAATCTTTTAATACATATATATCCAAACATATGGTGGTGCGAACTTAATGAATGAAATACTTATATAAAATTAATGTGTATGAAGATGGGAAACCGGAGGTGTTCAAGGAGAGGCGAGAGATAGACGATGAGAACAATGCGGTCATTTTTAGAGGTCTTGAAGGTCACGTGATGGAGACTCTTAAGGTGTATGACGTCATCTTTCAGTTCATTCAAAAGTCGCCTGATGATATCATCTGCAAGATCACTATGATCTGGGAGAAGCGAACCGATGACTCGCCTGAGCCCATCAACTACATGAAGTTTGTCAAGAGCATGGCTGCTGATATGGACAATCATGTCGTCAAAGCTTAAACAAATCCCATCCTCCTATCTTTCGAACCATCATCGTCATATATGGCTCCCCTCGTGTTTGTGTGTGTACTCTTTTATCTGTTGAAATCAATATAATAAATAAGGCGGCTCATGTATGGTATCATTAACTACTATTTCTGCTTGCGGTTTGTAATATGCTTTGGTTTTGTTAACTATGGTGATTAATGACAAGGTTGTATGTATGTCCACTTTCTAGGTAATGATGTCTTTATCGATGTAGAAAAGACAAACAAGTATATATAATATGTTATCCGCGTTGCGTATATACTAATTCCTTAGTGCATTTAACCAATCTATTGTTATTAAACAAATGGACAGATTTGACCAAAAAAAAAAAATGGACAGAGTAGATAAAGCATCAACTGCTAAAGTGTTAATGCTTTATGAATCACACTGTATACAAATGAATTATAATTAGTAAATATATATATTTTTTGGTAAAATGTAAATATATATATATATACACGAAAATGGTTACGAAGATTGGTTTTTATACATACTAGATTCTTTCTCCGCGCTACGCGCGGATAATATATTTAAATTTGTTACATATATCATTTTTATTTGTATGTGAATTTTGTATATTAAATTATATATAAGTAATTTTTAAATTTCATTTTTTTATATTTTTAGTTTGAAGTAATATTTCTATTATATGTAATACAATTAACTAATAAAATATGAAGAATCAATTCCGAAATTTTAGAGTTATGTAAAAATATATATATTTATGTATAGAACATAAATTATCTTATTTTAAAAGATCAGAATCTCATATCGAATAAATTCACGAAAAGAAAAAGTATTCCAATAATTCCGAAATTGGTCTTCTGTGTTTGTACGAACCAGCATTATTGAGGTATGTATAGTTATGTCAATGGGGCCAAGCCCAAGACGAATTAAAATTTTCAATAACTTTTTGAGGCGCAATAATTTTTCGACCCACAATGGCCATGCACACATGAGTATGGCAAGGCAATCACTAGCAAGTAGTAACGGTTTTGTATTATCTTACCGCAGAAGACCAATTTACTTACATCAAAAAAGTTATTTTGATAAATCATGGTCTAGGAATCCAGAAAATCTTATAATACGGTTTTTTTTTGGTCAGCTATAATACGTTAGGACCATGTAAACCGGTATGTTTTATCTAAATAAAACAATGTAGTTTTTTTCTTGCTTAAACTTGTACCCACACTAGAAGTATAGTCCACATGCTAGTATGAGTACTGAAACATCTAACTATTTACTTTAGTATTAAAATAAAATCATTTTTGGTTCTGCTAATAAGTTATTAAAAATTATATTTGCTATTTTAACTGTGGCAAATGCCATTAATTTTCAAAGTATTAAACTTTTATGATGTAATGAACTAAAACTATTTAAAATAAATAAAAGTTTAAAATGCTAATTTCTGGTTTGCTCCATTTAAAAATTATTATTATTAAAATATATATGCTATGAACCAATAACCAAGTTTTGAAAACGGGTTAAATTTGCTATGCTAGTATGCTTAATCCGTTTGCTTGATCCGTTATATATATGGGGGGTTGAAATTTTTTTATCAAAACATTTAGAGCATCTCCAACCCCACTCCATATTTTACTCCAAAATAAAAAAAAATGGAGTGGAAAATGGAGTGATGAACAAAAAATAAAAACATTACTCTATAAATGGAGTAATCCTTTTATTTTTTGTTCATTACTCTATTTTCCACTCTATTTTCTCAATATTGGAGTAAAATATGGAGTGGGGTTGGAGATGCCCTTAGACATCGGTAACCCGCATAAAAAATTACATCTATTGCGTTTGAGTTTGTTGATTATCCGTGGAAGAGATACATTAATTTATATGTTTTAATTAAAAACTAGGTGTTTTGCCCGCATGTGCGGGCATAATCTTTTTAATTTTGTTCTTAATTTTCATAGTAGAAAAATATTATTTCCAAATAATAACATTATATATATATAAGAATTGGCTTGTTAAAGATATATTTTTTATTTTGACAATTTATCTTTATACAAACTTTTACATAATTGATATTAAATTTGAATTTTTTTATATCTTAATTTTTTAAATTTTATAATAGAAAACATTATTTTCAGATAACAACACAATATATATAATAATTATCTTTTTTTAAACATGTTTTTATTTGACAAATTTTTCATAATTTACAATTATCTAATATAACATATAAATCTAATATTATTAACATAAATTTGGTTTTTAATTATATATAAAAACTCATTAAGGGTAGTATAGATAGTAATCGCTCTAACTTTCAACGTGAGAGCTCTTATGCAATTTTTTTTGGCACATTTATAATAATTTACCATTATCTAATATAACATATAAATCTAATATTATTAACAGAAAATTAATTTTTAAAAGTTTTAAATTTTATAGTAGAAAACATTATTTTCAGATAACAACACAACATATATAATAATTATCTTTTTTAAACATGTTTTCATTTGGCAAATTTATCATAATTTATAATTATCTAATATAACATATAAATCTAATATTATTAACATAAATTTCGTTTTAATTATATATAAAAATTCATTAAGGGTAGTATACAAATTAACCGTTTTAACTTTCAACTAGTTTTTGACCCGCAAGCCCGCGCGGGTGGTTGTTCTTCATAATCATATGTTTTTAACTTTTGAAAATTTAATAAATTTAATTGTTTGTATTCATTAAGTTATAGATTCATAGGTTTTTCAGGTTGACATTGGTGTGTCTTGTTCAATGTGATTAGATTTCATTTATAAACTATGAGATTGTGTTTTTCTTTTATTATATTTTTATTCAGTTTGTTTGGCAAATTAAACAGTAAAATATTAAAGTTTTAAGTATATTGTGTTTTTTTAAAAATTATATTATAAATATTTTTTTTAAAGTTGAATATGAAGTTCAAAATTTTTATTGAGATTTTTAAAACAAATACATTGTGTAGACAAACCAAAACAATAATAAAACCGAGTTACAAAAAAACATTCAAAATAAGAAGAATGTAAAAAAAAATAAGGATAGATTTTTAAAACATTTATTTAGCAAACCTAATTAATGTTATTAAATTGGGCCATTTTTTATGAAAAAGTCAGTACATTATAATGAAAATTTTCCAATAATTCAAGCTCATATGTTTATATTTGATAAATCTATTTTATAAAAACCGGAGTGAATTTTATTTAACATACAATATTTTATTTTACGTAAAGTATTTTATTTGAAAATATAGATTTGTTAATATGAATAAACATACTAATTATTTTTAGCTTATAAATAAACACATTAAAATAGCTAATGTAGTTTAAAATTACTGATTGACGAATATGTTATATAATATATTATTTTGATTAATTTAGTATTTAAATACAATATGAACAACCAACAAATTATAAACAATTAAAAACATCGATCTATCAGAAATGTTGTATACTATAAATCGAAAACAAACACTCATATAGATGTATGTGGTATATCGTGTTTTTAATGACTCTTAACATCTAGTTTTAACTCATTCTAATCATTTAGATTGTATATTAGGTGTATATATTGTATTTGCATGAATAATTGCATATAAAAGGATTAAAATGCACACTTGAGAAGTTTGAGACAAAATTGTAAGGTTATTCCTATGAATTTAGAAGTATTGGGGCAAATGTGAAAACAATAGAAAACTCAGGTACCAAGGTTACAAAAATGGAATATTCGCTGGGTCTAGATAATATAATTGAAAGGTTATGGGTTGATTTGGAATGATGTTTTTGCAATTTACAAAGCCTTTGGCCGATTTGAAAATAATCAAACATATTAGGGACATAAAGTACAAATACAGAGAAGTCAGCCATTGGAATGGATCGAGCTTTTATCTTCGCCGGATCTGGAGCTTGACGATGCCGGTGGCCATGACGACGAAGCTCACGATGCAGCAGAGACACGGAATGGAGACGCCACTCTTTATGCAGCAAGGCGGCAGAGATGGAGACTCGAGGCCATGGAGGAAGAAGAGACATGGTGGATAGGTGAGCACGGCCTCAGAGCAAGTGAGCTGACGACGGCGAGATCAGGAGCCACCTCGGAAAGCTTTCATGGACCACTGTGCGATTTGGAAAAAACAATTGAAGATTTCTGGTATGTAAAAAAAATATTCTGATTTAGAATCAGATAAAACGACAATGTTTTGGGCAGTGGCAGAAGATCGTAATTATTTAGGAAAAGTCTGGGATAAATACTAAATGTACTCTTGTTTTAATAGTTTAGATGTGAGAGCTCGGATGTAAAAATTTACTTCGCAAATAATAGTATAGATTAGAATGAGACTCGCCTTAAAACGCAAATTATGTTTTTTTTTGTTTGATTTAGATAATATATAGAATTTTGGATGTTTTGTTATTTTGGAATAGATTTATTGTTAACGTATGATTGATTACAATCAAACTTTATTGTTTACATCCAATCCGTTAGGTTGATTACTGGGTTTACTGATACACTTGTTTTCAATTATTAAGAAGATAAGCCATTTTAGAACTATAGTTAATTGAAAAATCTTTCTAAAAAGTGATTTTACAAATTCTGTAAAACATAGAATCATGAGAAATTCTCTAAGATAGTCGTTTTTAAGTTTTTGGCACAAAATAGCCTTCAATGAAAATAATGACCAAAATAAATTTTATTAAAAAGCAAAAATATATTTATATCTTAGGGTTAACTAATCTATAGATGATTTAGAGTTAAGGGGTGGAATTTTGAAGATAGATTTTCAAATTTTAAAATTAAAAAAAAAATAAAAAAAAAAATTTCAAAATATAAAGATGCTATTTTGGTCTTTTTTTATTGAAGACTTTAAAAATGACTATTTGAGATAATTGCCCAAATCATTTATCCTTTATCTATACTATTAAAGTAAGATCATATTGTTCTTTTTACTTTAGCCTACCTTTTTCTTTACTAAAATTGCATGTTTCATTAAAAGCAATCAAGTAATATTAATAACATATCTATATTGGGTCTTTTTTGGATCCACCCCACATCAGATCTATCTTGGGCTATTTGGGCTGATTAAGAAATCAGATCCGATTCTCACATTTTTTTCCTTTGGATCATTGAGTCTAAATTCAAATATTTTTTTTCAATTATTCTTAATTATTATTTTTTTCCTTTTCTTAATATAATTTATTCATTCATAAAAATTGATTTTTTTCATTGAAAAGTATAAATTTTTATATAATTTTTTTTATTAAAATATTAAGCACATAATAAATTTATCAAAGTTATACCAACTTAATTCATTAAAGAAATAAAGTTTAATTTTTTAATCATAAATAGCCATTTAAAATAAAATACGATAAATAAAGATAAAAAAATTTAAGTCTTTTATAAAATAAAACACAAATATATGAAAATATGACATTTACTAAATAATTGTCAATTGAAAAAAAATAATAAACTCGCGCTTTTAAAGCGCGGGTCAAAATCTAGTACCGTTTTAAAGCTGTGAAAACATGATTAGCGAATAGCGGATCGTCTCCGTAAACAATATAGTTTAAAAATAAAAGATATCTAGAGAATAAAAATTAAATAAGAACTACTTTATATTCTTGAAAAACAACTCAAATTTCTTTTTTTTCACAAGAATTTGAACAATCTGTAAGTCACCTGACTAATAACATCTACAGACAGAAAATCCCCAAAAATGTGTTAAGTTATTCGCAATTTAGTTTATTAAATAAACTGTAGGTTTATGTAACCATATATTAAAAGATTATGCTTACTAACTAACATGAGTAGAACAGTGTCCAAAATTGACGCTGGTTCGTACATAGCTATAGTGTTTAGTTTAGGTTATTATAATTTTGAACCACATAAATTTCGTTAACTAAGAAGTAGATTTGCAGAATATTTTATGTATTATTGCAACAGAAAAATATGAGATACATCTGTTCTTATCAATTAATAAAAAGTCCAAAACTTAAATGACAACCTTTGAATAAGATTCTGAATTAACAAATTAGATATATTAAATAATATAAATAGTCTTTCTCTTTTCAAAATGATCCATATTTTAGAAAATAATATTTTAAAAGATACATTTAATATTTTAGTGTATTTTATTAGATAATAATGATAAATTGTAAATATTTAAAAAAATTATTTTGTTTATTAAATTTTGTTTGGCTAAAAACATTGGAAATAGTTAATTACAAAATAACACATTTTTAATTAATATTTAAATTTTTTTTAATATACGTGAAAAACTCTAAAACATATATACTTTTGAAACATGAATAATATATTCTAAAATAAATGTGTATTTTTAAAAATATAATAATTTTTTGTTAGTATATCTATATATTATATAATATTTATATTTGAAAATTAGACAAATAATAATATATTTGTAAAAAAAAGTTACGGTTTAGTAAACTTTTGTAATGCTAATCTGCATCCGCCCAAAAAGTTACATAAATTCACACAGTTTGCACTAAAATATTTTAAAAAATCTTAATTTCCATCTATCTTGTGATGGGTTAAAGTAAAACTGGACGGGGCCTGGTATAATTTTGAACCAAATTCCCATTACCTATGACTAGGTCTATTCATTACTGGTGCTCTAGAATGGACCAAAACAAATGAATACAAAAATTCAAAGAAACTGCAATAATCAAAGGATATTCAAATACAAAAATTCTCAAGATTGTTTTTTTTTAGAAACAAAATTCGCAAGATTTCTTCTTAAATGAAGTTGTCATCAAATAAATATGCTTCAAATCTCTTATACATATCGAAACAACAACAAGAGATCATTCATCGAGTATACGACTAACAACAAGGGCAAAACATTTCCTAGGTATAGGAAGAGCCTGCTCCTTTGGCAGAGGAAGTTACACCTCTGCAACCAGCACCTTCATGCCATTCAAGCATGATCTCAATCTCTCCGCATTCAACATTGTTGAGCCTAAGGATCATGTCTTGAGTGATCTTACCATTGTTCCAGACAATGCTACTTTCATCTGATAAACAGTTTTCCCTCGAAGGCTGAACCCTTTTGATAGCGCATCCATTAGGGAGCCTCAGAAGCTCCATCCCCATTTTCAGAGCCTCCAAGTATGGCTGAATCTCTACGTTTGCATCTCCCATTTTGTCATCTCCAGTGAACTTGTCCCAGTCAAACACTGCCTGAACAAAATTCAATAACAACAACACAAATGTTTCTTGTCTGAAACAGTAATATTTAAGAAAGATCAAAGAGTTATGTTCTTTTCAGTTTTACCAAGCGGATTGGGACATTTGGATCTTTGATTGCAACGGTCATTTCTTCATTCCATACTGGGTTGCAGTTTCTCTTCACCACACGTGTCTTCAATGTCTGGCCATTTTATTTTTGTTTTTGTGTTATATAACAGACAGTTTAGACGAGTAATTAATTACATAACAGAAATAAACCGACGATTCAAATGGTTTATAAAGGTATGTTAAATTTCATAATCTTGATTCTTGATCTGAGGCTGAAACTTGAGAACAAGATAAGATGAGAGAAGGAAAGGAACCTGATCAGCCACGGTGATAACAACATAAGGATCGCTGCTTCTATGGTCACGGATGGCGAGATTAATACCTCTTTTGATGTGAATTGTCAGCAATCCTAGAGGCTTTTGATCCATGGATTTGTCAAGATTCAAGATTGGAGAATTTGACCGGCTTTCAAGAAAACAACGAGGTAGAATTTAACCCAAAAAAAAAAGAGAGCGATTTGGGGATGATGATGATTATTGGAAAAAAAATGCTTCTCTCTGTTCTCCTCCTCCACAACTAGTCAACACGACCTCTCCCACAATTGCTCGGAAATGTAATAACTAAACCGGAGGAAGATAAGATTCTCGATGGTTAATATTCCAAAGCTTTTCGTTTTGACCAGGCTTGGGTGTGTTGGGTTACCCAATTTAGGTTCACGTCGGATATTTTAGATTTTGGTAGGTTTACTATTCTTTTTTTTTGTCAAACAACGGTTTACTATTCAAGTATTTTTCTTATTTCGAAGGTTTCAGATCAGGGTATTTTCGAAAATAACCAAACTATCCGAATTTAGTATTAATATTCAAAATATATCTAGTATTTACATATATTCAGTTTTTTTATACGAAATTATATTTATATCTAAACTAACATATTTATTTAAAAGTAAAATAACTTCAAACAAACTAAACATGAAGATATCAACAAAGAAAAGCAAAAACAATGTTAAGGATTATGGAACAAAATATGTTTTAGGACAATATCTTATAGAAGTTTGAATATGCTTAGATGAGTTTCAAATATCAAATATTATCCGATTGGGTTCAGATATTCAATCTTCTTTAACATGATTCACGTTCTGTTTTTTATACATCTGATTGGATTCAATTTCAAGTTTTCCAGACCGGGTTTACCGGGTCCGTATTTAGATTTCTGATTCGCATAATATGCTTAGCCCTAGTTTCAACCATATATCATTTGTCAAATTTCAAATGTCATATTGTAACCATTTGTTTACTTTTTGTTAATAACAAACATAAAAAGTTGTGACATCTGCTGATTTACCTAAAACAAACAAAGAGAAATCTTGGCTTTTTGCAAATTAATCTTGCTTACAACAAGATTATTTATTGCTATAAGATTTTTTTTGGTAAGCATGTTAACATTATTACCAATTTTTTAGTTTTTTACACATATAAAGAACACAAATAGCAGAGGAAAGTAAATATAATCTAACACAGATTCAGGCCTAATTTTATAGGACCTATTTACAAGCATAATAGAAGAGCTTGGACCCAGTAAAAACTGGCGTACCCGGTAACCAACTCTTTAAGATCGGATTGTCAGAAACAGCTTGCTAAGTCTACCTAATCTGCGGCTTTCAAGAACAGACTGCTACATTCGCAACCAAGGACACCGGCATTAAGAAAGTCGGGCTTTATTTGGAGAAGGAGCACCCAAGAGCAGCCACACTCCATCGAACCTGCACCGAGAAGACGGAAACAACAACCTTCACCCTAAGGCGCTCCCATCGAGGAGAGCTAAAACATGAACGCTTGTCTTGCACGCGGTTTGTGGTTGTTAGTTACTGCTGGTCTCTATGTTGGAATCTGCAATTTTCTAATGGTTCTCGCTGGTGGCTTTAATTAATAGCTTCTGCATTGTAAGCTTTGTAACGGATAGGAACATTTTCTAGTGACCACATTTTGACTTTATTCACATGTAAAAAAATCAAAATACAAAAAAAAAAGGAATACTTTAAAGATAATAACAATAATATAATTTAAAAGTGTAGCCAAGCTGCGGAAACCACACAAGACAAGAGAAGGCAATGGTGGTCTTATCCAGCAGCATCTTCTCCATGAGCAGAGCTTCAACAGCTATGGCTTCTCTAACCAACGACTCTCCATCTCCCCTTCCATCAAAACCTACCAAGAAACCGACAAGAATCAGCCAAAAACCCGGGAATGAAAATCAGCAACTATCACGGAAGCAACGGCGAGAGAAGAAGCCATCAATAGCTCAGATCGAGAGAGCATTTGGCGCTGGATCATATCGTGATTCTGAAGGGTACACATACTCTGCAAACTGTATGACATGTGATTGTATGGATACTTGAAGTTTATTTGCTTTGTTTTGTTTTAAAAGGGAAATGGATATGAATACAGTATTCGATGAGCTTCTTCTGGGTCATGCTAATAAGTTTGAAGGAAAGCTGGAGAAGAAGCTACGAGAGGTTGGCGAAATGTTTGTAGACCTAACAGAGTCTAAGCTTCGTTCATCCGGTAAGTTTAGTTTTTTCTTTCTTGAAATGGTATTGGTAATAACAGCTCTCTTCCTTCTTGTCATAATGGGATGATTGATTTATGTTGTAGGGAAACCAGTTTTGCTGTTTACAATTCAATGGATACTTCCTATATGGATTGTGTCTCTGCTTTGGCTTGTGGAATTATCAAACTTCCCTTTAGCCTCCCTTTACTTGATGACTTGATCATGTGATTGTACCTTTATACACACACCACATATTTACCATGATCACAATCACTTTTGTGTTTAGCCATCCATAATAATCTCAAAAGAAAGTGATTTATGTGAACATTTTTGTTAATCATAGTTAGAAAAATGTATACATAAACCCTATCCCACAAGAGAAATGTCAAGAGGTATAATATTGCAGTTCTCTGTAAAAAGTGTTTACTAAACGAACTGTATTTTACTATTACACCATCTCATTTTGTCTAATGTTCCACATGTCATCGGTTTACAGTTATATTTACACAAAGCGAAATCTATACCAAGTTTGGGTGTTTGTAGCAGCAAAACACAATCGACACTTGTATGCAAAATCATCCTGTTACAGTGAAAAAAAAAAAGAATAGTCCCTCACTCTCTATACTAATCTTGACGGTGATTCCAAATTTAGATATAAAGCTGGCCATTTTAGGTAGTTAGTGGTAAGTGGCCAACATTTCTAACTCTAATTTTGCTTTTTTCAGTCGTGTATATTCTACCGGTTAACCAGTTTCTATAATCTCCAAAAGCTTAAGGCATCTATAATGGAATACCAAACACCAAATTTGGTGTAATTTCATCTCTAACGAAACACTAAAATTTACATTATCCCACTAACTTACACTAAAAGTGATATTATCCCACCAAATTTGGTTTAGTGTGAATAGTGTTATAAGAAAATATATACGAGAAGACCAAATTGTTTTGATAATCAGAATGGTAACTTGTCTATTGAAATATTAACCCTTTGAAACTACCTTTAAACCTCGATTATACTATCAGGATTTGATACCAACAGATATAAAATATACGCACAATAGAAGAAACAACCAACATAAACATTGTGCCCAGCATGGCGGTGCCGGTGGCGGAGATTCCAGCTCTTGAGGCTGTGGTGGAAACATATGGCCAAGTCCATGTGTGCAACTTCGAGCATTGGCTCCGCATCGGTAGCAAAACTTATGTCCACATCTGCCACGAAAATGCAATGTTATATATTCTTATCAAGATTAAAGCATATATAACCGAAATTGGAAAGGAAATGATGTGATTAAAAGATATGATACCTGCAAACTACGAGGCATTAGAAAGTTCAATCATGTGCAGTGGCGGAGCCACCTGCGAGAGGGTGTCAATTGACCATGTGAAACCTATATAAGTTTTATGTTTTTACAATGTGTTTCTGTGGTAAAGGTCAAAATATCTAGTTTGACCCATCATGGGTTCAACTCTCATATATGTTATTTTTTATCTATAATAATTGAATTATGACCCATGTGGAACTTTGGTCTAGCTCCGCCACTGATCATGTGTTGGCATTTTCCGCACTGACGCCACAGTTTCTGATTTGCTAGGGCATGTAGCTTTAGCTCGCTTTCTCTTAAATTTGGATGCATTATCTTGAAATCGTCGCATGACAAGTTATCATGCCATGGAAACTTGCAGTTGGTGCAGAAGGGCTCACCGCATTTTTCGCAGCATCTCCTAACTGCACTCTCTTTATTCAGTTTTGAAAGCTCGGTTACGCGCATTAAAGCTGAGCACTTCGGGTTAGGGCAATAAACTCTTTCCTCAAAAGGAATCGAGTTCTCTCTGATCCTTTGTCGCCAAATCTCTCTTAATTTAGGTGTCAAAAGATCGGCACATCTATAAAAATCAGTTCAGACTTGCAACGAAACTGAGGACACGTCATCACACTTCCTTCGAGTAGCCTTACCTCTATGTGTCGTTTCACACACTCGGAACAAAACCGATGACCACATTTATCAACAGTAAACATCTGATCAGCATTGACATCATCATCTAAACATATAGCACAAGTCATTTTCCGGGCAGGCTTGGCTCGTCGAGGAGGAGTATCCACAGGTATGCTGATTTGTTCAGAAACTATTGTTTCTCTAGCTAGTTTATAAGCATGTTTGATACTACATCGGGACACAAAAATTGTAAAGCTAGACGAAAACCTTCCCCTGATGCGCTGCACATCGTTTACTAGCAAGGCCATATTATTCTCCTTTGGCACCAACCTTCCACTGATCTACACTCCAAAAAAAAAACAAGAATATGTAATCATTAAAAGTATATACTATGTGATGTTGAGATTGATCGATAATTAATTTTTTTACAATTGCTAAACTATTAAACCTACCAATACTTATCATAATCAGGTAGAGAATGAATGTTTGTTTATATTAGGAGACAAGGATAACTTACTAAGTCGTGAGTTGGATGATTATCACTGTAAATTGTGATATGGTTGATCCCTAAATCCGCAGCTTCGGTTAGTCCTCGCTTCAATGCACTAAGCTCAGCTTCCAAAACAGTAATGTCGGTGCCATGAATTGGTCCCTTCATCTGAAACACGAGTTCATCTTTCTGCCCCAAAATTGCGACCCCAAATCCGGCCAATGAGTCCTCGCTGACCAAACCCTTGAAGTAAAGGCTGTACATGTGATGACCGACGTCAATTTTGCCGGAGTGTTTATCCGATGAGGGTTTTCCGGCGGGTGTTGGACCGTCTATTGTAGGGAATCCATTGACCATGTTTTTTTCTGCTACCGCAAGATCACTCTTATAAGAGCCTTAAATTTTGTATTTCCTTTGTTTAGCTAAGGATTTCGAAGTTACGTTTTATATGATTGGTGCGTCCATCGTGAGAATATTGACTAGAATCCAAAGTCATAACTCAATAATATTTTTGGAAATTTTCTATTTTACTTTTATCTATTATTGAAGTTTACAATTTTTTTTATTTATTAAATTGATTATTTTACTTATTATAGTTTTAAAAAGTAAATAAATTTATATTTTATAATTAAATATTATTTTTATATTATTTTTAGACCTTATTTATTATTTATTTATTATTTTATTTATATGTATCATATCGGATATTCACACTGAATATCCGGATAAATGCAAATTGAATCGGATCAAATCGAATAATTATCCAGATAAAACAAATAGGATTATGAATAATTTTGAAGTCCGAATATTCGGTCTGTGTCTTACCCTACCAAAAATAAAGGAAAGACTTTTGCCATGGAATAACTCAATAAACTGTGAGATATATTTCTCCATTCTCTATGAAACTAATCTGTTTCAGTAGAGAAAACAATTTATTTTTCTATGTCTCCTCTCTTGGTATTCCTTCTGCTAAATCAACGGTAAATCTGGTTGCTGAATTTCATATTTTCAATCAATGTTGATTTTAATTTTTGAAATAATAAATCAAAATTTTACTCTCATAAAAAAAAGAAGCAATGCTTCTTTTTTTTAACACCTAGTTTTTTTTATGAACACCTAACAAGAAACATTGTTTTTAACAAAATATCCCACTACTATTCGTTATTAATCTAATAATGCATTCGTCAAAGACATAAAGTTTGCGTTTTTATATTTTGTTTTATTTTATTTGTAACTAGTAGTTTTTTGCGCTGCATGTGGAATTTTGTATCATGTTATTCATTGGCTTAATAGATTGTATGGCTATGAGTTGTTACTTGCATTAATCATTAAGTACTTGTTGGCGAAATGTTTGTAGATCGAACAGAGAGTCTAAGCTTCTTTCTTCTGGTAAGTTTAGTTTTCTTTCTTGGAATGTGACTATTGATAAAAACGCTTCCTTCTTGTCATAATGGGATGATTGATATGCTGCAGGAAAACCAGTTTGATGTTTACAATTCAGTGGATACTCCATATATGGATTGTGTCTCTACTTTGGCTTGTGGACTTATCAAACATCCCTTTAGCCGCCCCTTACTCGATGACTTGATCATGTGATTGCACCTTATGCACCACATTTTTACCATGATCACAATCACCTTGTGTGTTAGCCCCATAATAATCTCAAAAGAATGTGATTTCTGTGAAAATTTTATTGTTCTCATAGTTAAAAAAATGTATACATAAATACTATGCTGCAAGAGAAAAACTTCAAGAGGTTGGTTGGCCACTGTAACAGACTCATGATAGGAGACAAAAGAAAAATCTGGAACCCCAATCACAACTCAGAATGTGTTCTATGTTACAAAACAGAGAAAAACCGCTCTCATTGATTCTTTGTCTGTGAATACTCATCGGCAGTTTAGTCGACACTCGACCTGATACCAAGCAATGGAAGCTTGAGCTTCCGGCTGACACAAAAATATATAATTTATCGGCCTTCATTTTCACCACAATATTCTTTAGCATAGTGGTAAATATGTTGGGCCTTAAAGATAACGGATTCAAATCTTTCATCCTACAATTGTTTAAAACTGTTTTTACACATATTTGTAAGCATCCTTTAGTTTATGTTGGGCGTCTGGTCTTTATATTCATCGGGCCATATACTACTGTCAGGAATCCTTATGACACAACACTCTACTGGATGGGAAAGAAACATGGAGATCACATACTCAACCCTTCCTATTCAGATTTACGTTTCAAACTGCTCTTTATCATACATGAAGAGAAATAAATTGCAGAAAACATGGTGATGACCCAAGGCCAGCAGATTTAATCATTAATAAGAGCATCTCCAACCCAATTATTTTAACCTTTATAATAGTATTTAGAGGTGAAATTGTTCCAACCTACTTCTATTTCTTTTTCTATAGTAGAGATCTCTATTTTTCCGCTATTTATAGAAGAAGAAATAGCATTCCTCTATTTTTTACTTTATATTTAGAGATTGCTATTTTAAAGAAATATATTGGAACATATTTCATCTCTATTATAAAAAATTTCTATTTTAATTTTTAAAGATAAAAATAGCAAAATACATTGGAAATAGTCTAAGTTGATAGACAAAAATGTGAGAAACTTACTTCACTCAATCAAGATGGCTGGTATCCATAAGCACAATGATGGAATCCAACAATGGCACAACTTTCCCATGGGAATCACTAAACATCTGGTTTTTTTCTAAGTTAAAAAAAATTTGATTCCATCTTATTAAAGATGCATTTGATATAAACAAGTTTGTTAGGTTGAATATTTTTAGGTTCATGCAAAAAAAACACGTCAGGAGGTATAATATTGTAGCTCTGCTTCAGATATGGAACGTGTTTGCTAAACGAATTGTATTACTATGGCCATTTTAGGTATTTAGTGGTAGGTGACCAACAATTCTCACTCTAATGTTCCTCCCAGCTGTATACTCTACCAATTGTTCCATTTTATAAAGGTTTATTGCCAAATAACCAAAAAAAATCAAAATTATAGAAAAAGATAGGGAGAGAAAGAGAAGAGTTTCAAACGAAGACTACACTATCTATCTATTGAGTTCCAGAGAGAAAAGAGAGTTCCAAAGAGAGTTCCAGAGAGAGAAAGTAGATCTGTTTTTGGGTCCGGCGTACGCGCCGGCGCGTGAGCCGAGCGTGTCGTCGCCGAAACCTTTTGTTCTTCCGAGAGAGATAACCATCCTGCTCCTCCTTCACTTCCTCTTCACGACCGCCTTGTCGGAGCTCTGGTCCAGTCCATCCATCGGTGACAACTCGGGGAGTTAACCGACATCTTTGGTGGTGTTACGGTTGGAAGTTAACGACGCGATCGTGGAGCTTTTGGCGTGGTGAAGTCAGTTTTTAGTTTAGGTTTCGTTTCTGGGAGGTGGAGGCTTATACAGCTCCATCGCCGCCGGTCTTGTTTCCGGGAGGCGGATGCTTCTTAAGCTCTGCTATCGCCGGCTCTAGTCTAGGGGGGGTGTGAAGGCGTTCTGTGCCTTGCATCGCTGGCTCTGGTTTCCCTAGTTCTGTTTTAGGGTTTGGTTTGTATTTTGGGTTTGTCTTGGATTATATGGGTTTGGGTTGGAATTGATGGAGGAACTCTCATCTGAGGACGATTTTTTAAAGCTCTCTGGTGATTAAAGGTTGATGTCGCGGCGAAGCTTTCTTTCAGTTTTAGTGATGCATGGAGGCGGATGAGATCTCGGTTTACCGATTGATTCTCTCCGAAATTGAACATTACTTGGGTGGAAAGAGTTTGCGATGATGAGTTTGTGAAGCTAGTGAGTGCTTCTGTGTCTCGGTGTATGTCTCACCGGTGGTGTCTTGAAGCGGAGGTGAGGCCGCGGAGCGAAGCGGTTGAGCCGCGTTGAGTGTAGGCTCTAGGGTTGTATGGATGTGGGCCTAAAGTGTAAGAATTGGCTTTGTAATATTTTGGGCTTGGCCCTTTAATCAATAAAATCTTAGATGGAAAAAAAAAGAAAGAGAAGAGTTTCAATTAGTGAGTGAATTTAGGGGGTTTTGTGTGTACACTAAAAAGATTGCATAGGTAGGTGGCTTTGAGATTTTATATTCAAAAGGGTTGTACAAATCCAGAGGAGCAGATTCGAGTCTTATTAGTTAGGTCATATTAGTCCTGTCAGAAATTTCCGGATATAAATATCATAATTTACCATTTATGCTTTGCGTGAACTTTAATCACCAAATCCTATTTTGAACAAATAACTAACATTTTTATTATGGATTTATATGACTTTAAATTTCGTGTATATAAAAATTAATTTTATTAATACAGTATATAATAAAAAACAACAGAAATTCTTTTTTTTTTTTTTTTTTTTTTTAAACAACAGAAATTCCTTCTTAAGAAAAAAGAAAACGGAATTATACATCGCGTCGTCTCTCTTCTTTCAGTTTGCTTTCTCTTCTTTGGTTGGTCACTCGGAGGTTGAAGATTGGAGACAGAGACACGTCATCTCCGGATTCATCGGGAGAGTGAGTCAGAGATCTGAAAGAGTCACCCTCCTTCCGATGGGAACGCTGCAGACATGGCGTAAAGCTTATGGAGCCCTAAAAGACACCACCAAGTCGGCCTTGTCCGCGTCAACAGCGATTACGCCGTACGCGCTCTCCGATCATATCTTATTTAATCTTTCTTACGAAAAATATCTCTGAAAGATTCGATCTTTTTTCTTAAAATAGGATTTAGACGTTGCCATCGTCAAAGCCACCAACCATGTCGAGTGTCCTCCCAAAGATCGTCATCTCAGAAGTGAGTGATTCTGATTACTCGTGAAACCTTAGATCTGCTTAAAAATCTTTCTTAATTGTTGTTGCAGCGAGCTATTTGCTGCAACGGCGGTGACTCGTGCTCGAGAGATGTTGCTTATTGCATTCACGCCCTTTCTCGCCGCTTGCATATTTAAACCAGAAAACTGGACGGTACCCATTTGCTTTGAGACTCTGTTGAGTCAAAAAAGCTTATTGCTTTATTTGTG